>NW_025782717.1:0-32883 GCF_021130785.1 Homalodisca vitripennis
AATTTTTGATTATTTTTTATCAATTAATACATTCTAGATTTTACAAATAATTTAAATATAAGAAACTACACATACCAGTTGGCAAAACAAAACAATGTAGTATGAATTGTTTAAAAAATTATAAATAACAAAGTACTATGTAAAATTAGAAAATTATATAGGGTCGGTCGGGGTAAAATGGTGGGTATACAGGGGTGAAACGGGTATAAACATTATTTTATATTATAAAACTTGAGTATATTGATGTTTTTGGATCAGAAAAAAATACCATAAATGTATAAAACATCATCTTATATGAATATTATAACTTGAAAGGTGATTTGGGCTAAAACTGCTGTAGCTTCTTAAAAATGAAAAAAACATATGTTCACAGAGAGTCAGTGTAACCAAGACAACCTAAACTTGATGACATTGTTAAAAGTTTAACCTAAGTCAAATAGAAAGTTTCAAAATTCAGGTATGTATACATTACACATATATACTTTAACTTTTAACTTGTTTAATGTTTTTAAAGTTTTAATAGGTTTTAATGCTATTCATGAATTTTTGTTAACATGGGGTAAAATAGGGTATAATATTTTAAAAAAACTGAAAACTAACCTCACTTTTTTGTTTTAAGGATCATGCCCAACGCACATACATAAAGAAAAAAAACCCAAAAATAAGATGAAGATTCTTATGAAGGAAGCATAAAAAGGAAGAAGTTGACAATGGGAAGCTCAGTATATGCCTGCAAGCAAGAAAAAATATAACATTCCTTATGAAACCCTTCGGTCGGTGGAGTGAAAATCCTCCTAAAACCTCCTGGTTCTGGAAAGGGCAAACAGTGCTATCAAAGAAGAGGTAGAACTATATTGTGGGTAGGCTTTTATTGTATGCCAGCAAATGAGGTTATACGCACTAGAAAGAAAAGACTTGCAATATATGGTGTAGTAGCTCTATGATGAAAATCAGTGGGGTAGAAAAGACCGCCATTCAAGGACGATCATGCCAGGGTAAATGACTTTTTTAAGAGGGTTTGAAAAAAGGTGAGGCACATGAATCTATCAAAACGGAAAACCCCAAATATTAACAAACAGCAAGGGCTGAAGGACTGTCTCTCAGTTTGTGGTAGATGAGTTTTTTAAAAAATTTATGAGCAAAAGTTTCTTGTGGGAAAGAATGGGTTAGAAAATCACCCAGAACGTATTTTTTCAACTTGGGACGAAAACTGGCCTAGGCACAGATTCCCACTAAGGGTAAGGTTCCTATGTCCCTAAAAGATGCAAAAAGTCGGTCCTATTTCAGAATCCAGGAGGAGCTGGCAGACTGTCAAATACAGTTGTTCTTTTTTGTAGCCAGTGCATCCGGTGAAAACGCTACCCAGCCACGCTTGTTTGTTTTTTTAAAGTACATGGAGAGATTTGCAAAGTACTTGGGTTACAAGGAGGACCGCCAGGTGCACTCCTATGGAGTCACACAGTCTGGCATGGATTCGCAAGAATTTCATTTTTGAGAAAATGGCTCATTAATTTTTGCAAATCAGACAAAAAAAATCTTGAAAAACCAGTTCTTCTTGTCTTGTTTGACGGACATGGAATTCACTTGAACCTATAACGTAATCCGCGAAGTGGCAAGAGAACAATGGACATTAATCTTCGTGTGTTTGCCCCCCAAATTACATCCCACTGCACTTCAGCCATTGGATGTTGGGGTATTTGCTCCTATGAAAAGGTGCGTGGAGAGAAATTTTGAAAAACTGGGTATCGATGAAATCGCGGCTTAAAAAATGTTGACCAAGGCCAGTGTATTTTCCACGGGGGGGGGGGAGTCTTCTAAGTAAAACTGGTATCGACTTCATTCAAATCTGAGCACATTATTGGTGGTTTTTAAGGGCTCTGGGATCTATCCTGTGAATAAGTCTGTTTTTTAGAAAAAAGCGATTAGTTTCAGTACAACCAACTAGGGCCAATGGACTTACAAAGTGGAGCACAACCCTAAGCAAAACTCCATCCGAAACACCCAAAGACATCGCAGAGGCACCCATTTGGCCCGACCAGAACCCACTGGAAATTAAAGTTAGCTAATCCTTGTAACAAAGATTTACCCCCGGGCCCCATCAAGTTTTCTGTAGCAGCCTACCTGAAATTTTCTTTCTCCTTCACCAATGAAGAAACTGAGAGAGAAGCAATTTTTAAAGTACAATTGGTTCACCTGGAACAGTCATCAAGTGTAAAAGATGCATTGGAAAAATTCTAAGGACAAAAAGGCGACGAGTTCAAGGAAGTTGTGGTGAAGTAATGACAACAAAATGAAGTAAATGGACAGACTGAAAGAAGAAGAAGAAGAAGCCAGAAAAGAGAAAATAAAAAAGTAAAACCAATAGGCCTAAAACCCCATTACAGCCTTAGGAAAAAACAATAAAACAAGAGCCTGGGATTGGTCCAAGCAAAGCCGCAAAAAAACCTAGAGCTACTAAACGCATTTTATTTGATACGGCAGAAAGTGACGATGAAAGCAGACCTACCGTAAAAAACGTAAAACCTACTGAACCCACTGTAGGGATCATGGGTAGGTATAACACCACCAAAGTGAATGTGTGCAAAGCACGGTTTTGTGAAGGAGTTACGAGGGGCACCAATTACTCTACTGCTGCACAAGATCTTCGCAACAAGGAGAGCGATATTCCGTAAAGTTTTGACAAAATGCAAAGGTGAAAGGAGAGCGTTTACATTTTTTCCTGATAAAGATAGACATTGGTATGTGTATGTGGGTTGATTTAGGACAAATTTTCTAATGTTTTTTCTGTACCCCTGAGAATATAATGGAAAGATTTTTTCAATTTTTGTGTGAAGTGCCCCTCTCAACGAACAGGTTTCTCTATGTTTTAATTTTTTAAATAAATTACTTTCACACTAACTGATATTTAAATTAGTAATAATAAATTTTTTGTGACCAAAAATATTGTCATTAGTTTAATTTTTAACTGTCCCTACTTTAACACAAATACTGGGGTAAAAATAAGTACAAGCACTTGTAATTATTGTAGGTGTTTTTTAAAACCTATGAAAACATTACTATACCCTTTTTTTCCCCCCAAACCATGGGGTAAAATAGGTATACTATAAAAAAAAATAATTACTTTTAATACTAAATAGTTTTATTAACGTTTTATTACATATTAAACTATTTCTAAGAGGTCACAATGAATAAGCTGGAACCCTGTAATTTATTTTGTAATTATTTCAAGAAACATTTTTTTAAAAATGCCTTAAAGTTAAAAAAGAGCATGTTTTTTGTACCCATTTTACCCCGACCGAGCCCTATTTTAACCATCGAAATTGCACATGTTTCAAAAACAATAAAAATTTTTAAAAAAGATACGAAAAATAAATATTTGAAACAACTAATTACAATTAGTCTTAAAATGTATATAATTTTTTTTGAAAAATTGATATATAATTTTAAGATAGTGATATAGTTAAAATAAGCATAAAAGTTTAAAAAAAATAATGACATGGAACAAAGCGACACTGATGATCCAATAAAAATAAACTACTACTACATATAAAACGTATATATAAACATATTTATACAAAAACCCACCTGACTGAATATTAATAAATCGTGGTTGAACACTGACTTTACAAATTTGGTATCTTTATTTTTTTATAACGGAAGAATCATAATCAGAATTATGACGCATTAGAGTGCTGCCAAAGTGATAAGTGACGTGAGCGCTGCCTGTAACAAAACCATACACTAAGCTATCTGCACACTCCAAGAAATGAGAAGTCAAGAATGTGTTGTGTGGTCTGGAGGCATTTACTCTCGGACAAGGGAGTCACGGGTTTTTAATATTCCATCTTTCTAACGTTTTGGGATTTTTGTGTTGTGCATTTAAGAGAGTAATGTCTGTTTGAGAAAAATTGTGTGACAAATTGAATTGTAGTTCAATTTTTACGGTCCTAAATATTTCAGTAAAGTTTTTACTACGCTCCTAAAGGAGCATCTGAAGTTGGATTCTTTTATATACAAATTTACAAACATTTCATTCTTCTCATAAAAACCATTTTCTCTCCAACAACTACAAAATTTATTTGATGTGTTAGTAATAACAATACACATTTCCTGACAAAAAAATGTGTATAACAATGAATAATTTAAACCCTTCCGGGCCCCTCCCCAGGCGGGGGGGGGGGGGGTTACAAGTTATTACAAGTATATTGCCGCCCATAGATCGCGTCCCCGAAAAGTGCACAGGCGGCAATATATTGCCCGTCGGTGACATACGCGAAAAGCGCCAGGCGGCAATTATATAGTCGCCTTGAATATTTTGTTGTTTTCTTAAATAAATACAACGTCAAATGATTAAAGTTTTTAATGTTTTTTTATTCCCTGGTAATATTTGTAGATAATTAATATGAATATCATTTTTATTTTTTGGAGGTTATAGCATTTTTATTTCGTAATTAGAATCATGTGGCATTATCAGCTGACTAGATTCTATTTGTTGTGTTAATATCTTTTATGCTTTAGTGTAATCGTACTATTGTATGCTGGATTCTTCTTCATTATTTTATTTTTGTGTGTTGTAAATATTAGTAGTTTTAGTTGTTACGTCCTTAGCTATTGTGTGTGGTAGTTACAATGACTGATGACAATTTGCGATCTTCACGGGAGATGAAATTGTAAGTAGCATATTTGTAAATAGGAAAAGTGTAAATAAATTTCAAATAAAAAATTGTCTTGTGTAATTATTTCTTTGGTAAATAGTTGTTTTTAACTGTATTGAAACTGTTTATGGATCCTACAATCATCTGTATACCGTTACATCCATAATGTGAATATTTATTTTAAGTTTCTTGCAGTGTAAGAGTTAGTTTGCTTTATCACTTGTTGCGAAGTAACAATTTATGCGTATTTATACAAAATGTGTCTTAAAAAATTTATTTATGAGAGAAATAACACAAAAAATTTTGTATGGCTGTTCCTTTCTAAATGTACAATATAATAAAATAGCTTCCCACTGTAAAATTATTTTTTCCTTTTTTAGTTATTTACAAAAAAAAAAAAAATAAAACATTTTTATGTAATCTATTAAAACATTATTTTTTTAAAATTTTTAAATTACTTAAAACTACATCTATATATTTTTTGTTGATAGTATATATCTATACGAGTAATTTGGTGTAACTTTTAGGTTCATTCTCTATTTTTTATGAAAAGTTATAAATTTTAATCTAAGAGACTGCAAAATCGCCAATTTTAGCCTAGGCACTTTTGACTAGTCACAAGCGGATATGATATGTGAAAAAAATTTTGCAACATCTCATATATTTGGTCCTGGCCCTGAAAGGGTTAAGTTAGTCCTTCTTTTTATTTTTTTTAAAAAAAGGCTTGCAATGTGCTATAACAAACTTGATTATTTTTGAATTTCTAATATGATACCAGATCTAGAATTAATAAAGCTAACATTAATATTTCATATAACTTATTTCTATAGATGCTTACATATCTTATGTACATTACGTAGCATAGTGTCACAAAGAATGACAGTTTGTAACGCAATTTTAATAATTTTATGTAATTATGTTAGCTACAGAAAAGTGATTGTAGAACTAACCAAACATTTAACCAATGGATTCTGTTAAACAAGAGAATTTGAAAATACTTGTATACAGACTGCACCATTTGTGACACCATCATTTTCTAAATAATAATATATTACAAGTATAACATTAAAACATATAAGTATAATTACGTAGTTATTATTAAAGACACATTAATAGATGATAAGACAACTTACTCTTCTTCATTGCCAAGCTGAAAGTTCTGGAGGGGGCAATGGGGGGTGGTTGCATAGGTGACACTTTCTGCATGGGTATGTCCCGCTTGGGATTTACTTTACTGACTTGGCCTCTCGTACTCTGGTAGTTTCTTGCTGCAACTGGCTTCTGTAGGACCTCAATTGTTGACTTGTCTTCACTTTGGACTGCCTTAAAGGACTGTGTATCACTGCTTGTGCCCTGAACACAATGAGAACAATATACTTGACTTAAATCATCTTAATATAGTACTTAACCACATATCTCACAGCACAGATATATAGACCAGGGACTAACAAGAAACCTCTTCATGGGTAACTATTATAAATATGTCATGTTATATAGTTAAATTATTCTATTATTACTCTTGAGTTATAAGCTTTGCTAACTGTCATTCAAATCCCATGAAGGGAGAACCAACTTCGCCCAAACTTTATTTTGTCTATACACAAAATATAAACCAATAAATCAGAGTGGCCATTCAAAACCTCTTTTCAAATTCCCGGTTATTTCCCGGTTTTTCACAGTCGAAAATTTCCGATTCTCTAGTCTATTTTCAAACAAAATAAACAGCTTTAATACTGTATTGGACCCCTTATGATGCCGAGTTCAACAGTGACGTTTAATTGTCCCCAGCTGTATTTGCAAGAAATACCACAAAGCTGCGGTGCTCTAGCATTTTGTCACTAGCGATATGCGGAAATTCTGTGATGATTTATCACTATTACCTATTTCAAGCTCCATAGTTTTTATCCCTTTGTCTCTCGATGTGTCGATGATTCATCGTGTATACCTAATAACTTTCCTTTGTGTGATTTTTGGAAAATACATATATCCAATACGGAATAAACAAATAAATACCAACATAGCGCTACTGTGGGGCAGACTGCAGTCCAGCATTGCGGGTCAGAGATCTGCGGTGGACTTTGAAGGAATCGGTAATTTGCGCACTGCTGATCATCCAGGAATAGAAATTTTTTGGATTCGAGATTCAGCTTCCCCATATGAGTAGTGTATCACAGCAATCATGATTTTTCAAGCGTATTTAAGCACTTCTGTTGGTATCAGTAGAGTAGAAAGAGCCCCAGTATCAAGTATCGGAAATAATCCATCCCTACTAAAAATTCCCATGGACACTATAAAAAAAATTCACGCATGTTTCCCGGTGTCCAAAATTCATGCGTAATGCACACTTTTCCAGATTCTCTTTGTTGTCGTAAAGCTCTGGTTAGAGTACCCGCAAAAGTATTGTGTCTCTCAATATATATCCCACTGACAACCAATACATGAAGAATGCAATCAGAAATTTATCTGCTATGGAAGTTACCGCGAAGTGCAGTTAGTTTGCAATCTGTAGAATAAGTTAACATATACAACCAGAATACAAGCACAATTGATGTTGTTAATTACTGGCTCTTAAAACATTTTGTGTGTCAGCCTTTAATATAATACAAGAATAGAATCACGACAAAACACAACTACAAAGTAGATATAAACCACACGGAAAGTCTTTGTGGTTCATCACGTGTTCGTTAGATTATAGTCATAGACTACGAAACAACATGTCACAATGGTACCTTATACATGTTGGACTATTTGATTTGAACAGTTCGAATCGTCCGACTGATCGTCACATGTGTGGGGAAGTCGATCAGGTAAATCGTTAATCGGAGAAATTATGAAATTTCCAGCCATTGTCCAACCAATCCCGCTCTAAACGAAAAAACTGACGTGCGTGATTGATTCGGTCGGCTGGGCCGTCTGTAGACTGGCGACAACATAAGAGCGTTTACAAGTAAAGTTGCGAGAGAACTTGCACAACTACTGTCACATAATATGAACAAGACAAACAATTTTACTCATGAGAACTGTCTCAAGTACTTGCACAACTTGTTACAGTTGTATCGCCTGGTTGTTCCGGGAGTCAATACGAAGTCTGTTGACAAATAGCAGTGATGTCTCAGCAATGTTTATAATTGAAATTTTAATAGTTGAGACTGATCTCCAGTTCTTGCAAACAACTGTCCGACACTTCTTGCATCCGTTGAAACACGATTTTTACAGTCGGACACAAAACTTTGCAATTTTTTGCCAGTGTAAACGCAGTTTAGTCAAGGTTTGGATGTGACCGTGATATCAAAACGTAACACCACTTTTCTTTGTTTTAACGTAATGTAATCTGAATGACCAATCGGAACGAGGAGCTATCATTCATACATCAACCGAGGCCCTCGGCCGTGATACAAGTGGTAAGCGGTGGGCGGTGAGCGCTGGATCGAATTTATGTTTGTATTGTACATATGGGGGAACACTGACAACAGACGTGAGGGTCAGGGCGGTACCACAACGATGCCGCTTTATCTGCCGCAAATTCTGGACAATAAATGTTTTCTCCTGCTGCTCAGCCCTCAGCTCATTATCATTGCTTGTGTAACATTGCGAACTTTCTTGGCGTTATTTGTTATAGCTTACCCACTATTTTCTTCTCCAAAAAAGTATCTTACCAGGGCCGGGTAAAAAATCCAAATGAAACTCTGGTGTACTAAAAAACCAGGTATGTCAAACCTCATATGAACACATATTATTCAACGAACCGAACTATTAATGCCTGTTTACAGTCCCCACTTTGACAAGTGAATAATATTTTAAATACATCAAACCTGTTAGTTTCCCGGTCACTACCACTTTTCCGCTTAATGCGTACCGCTCGTTTAGTGCTGAAGTCCAGAATGGTCAGCTGATTTTAAATTGTCCCAATGCATTTATACGTATTTTTTGTTGGGGGAGGGGGGAGGAGGAGGATTACCACGCGGCACAGGAGTAGAAACTAACCAAGATAAACTCCACTACACTAGTGGAGGCAACCCTCAGAAGAAGCTCGCAAACATATGTCGATCTTCATTCACAATTTTCACGATCCACGTCACATATAATACAATGTTTCGAGATTAATAAATTCTTGATTCAAGAAGCTACGTTTTGATTTTTATAAAGTTCTTGGAGACGGAAAATTTGTTTTTTGTAATTTTCTCGGTTCTTAGAAAAATTCCCGGCTTTATTCCCGGTTTCCCCGGTAGGGTGGCCACCCGGAGTATCAAACGTATCAGTCCGAAAAAATTTAATGAAAGTCATGAAGAAAATGTACTTTTCTAAAGTGTTATATATGAAATATTTTAAGACAAGCATTTACATTTTTAACATTAATTCGCTGTTGTTAAAAAACACATCAAACGAACAAATTCACAATAAAATATTATTAATAAATAAGGCTAGACTTTTTAATTCAATTAAATATTCTTAAACTTTAATTAATGACTTAGGAAATGATACAGCGCACAATATCGCATAATATAACCTGTGTTACTATATTACTATTAAAATTGGTAGAAATTATCCAGTGAACTTGGCATACCTGACAGGTGTGACAGGCTTTTTCTGCTCCTGGACTCCAGCCACTGGAGCTGGAACTGGATTTGTTGTGCTGGACACCACATTTGTCATTGCATTCTGTTTGATTAACTGCTTTTTTACATCATCCACTGTTGAAATGTGTTTCCCTAGAACAGAAAAAGATTCAATAGCACAAATTTGATAACTTTCTGGATAACTACAACTAATTCTTTTCGTGAGTTTTGCACAGCACTTGTCATACATTTTAACAGCTGTATCAGAATGCATATTTGGGTGATAACCACTACGGAGTATACCTAACTGGCTTTGTCTAGCGTACCTCGCCAAAATTTTACTTTAAACTTTTATATAGTATCAAAGCATTACATCTAGAATAACTCTATCATACATAACTATGATTTCACTAGACAATGAACGAGTTACAAATGTTTTAGAATAAACATTAGCCTATTTACATTAACATATTTCTTAGAAATAGCCTAAAAAAATTGCTGTGTTCTCTCTTTTATATAGAACCAAAGGGACGATACTGTGCCCATTTTTGGCTATCCATTAATCCATTGCTGATCCACAGCGGCCAGGCCTAACGGCACGATGACGAGCTCAGGTCGCAAAAGCAGTCTGCTTTTAAATTTCCCTCCAAATAGTTCTGTTAATGTCTGATAGATCGGGGCGATCGTCTTCACTTGTCAACTAAGAATGTTTAAACAACGGTCTACGTTTAGAGTTTTCAAAAAGTTTTATAAATATCCTACAGATCGCAGTTGTATGTCGAAGTTGAAAAATCATTCATATGAGTTTACTCTCTGCTTTTTAGCGCTTCTGATTGGGTGTTTTTCCTCAGTTGTTATTATAATAATTTTGAGGTTAGTGACACAGAACTAAACGACACAGAAGTACATGTTAGCGGGTTTTAGTCTAGGACAATGGCTGGATGTTGTAATCGCTTCGCCCGAGCCGCTTTATTTAGACTATGATTCAGACATCATCCCTGCCACCCCGGAACCTTGCTCGCGTGTTATCGTTCCTACATCACAGATACCTCAGCAGGCCCATGTTCCATCTGAATGAATACCTTCACAGCTGAATTTTCTAATATACAATAGCGAGCGATAAGATGTGGCGCACCATTGCTGTTCGTTCGACCGCTGACCGTAAGTTAATTCGTGCCCGCTGGTGCCCGCACGCCAAAACAATACGATCCGCAATGGGTTAATGAAATCATGATGTTTATTTTGTGTCAGATTTTATATCAAATATCTGCTAAAAAAAAGGTTACTGTAGCGTTTTATAAGAACAATGCATTAGTAAAAATTTTTAGTGAAGCATGGAAAATCAACCACAAGAACTCATTCTCTGTTAAAACAAGTGTATGGTGATGAATTTTTCTCACATGCTCCATATTGAATTGGTTTCAATGGTTCAAGGAGGAACAAAAAAATTTTGGAGATGCCTTTCGTCCAGGACGACTCTCAATGTCAACAACAGATAATAAACATTGTGAATTTAATCCATAAAAGAGTGTTGATTGTAATACTGCATCAGCTGAAATTGTAAGAATAGAGAAAGAAACAGTTTTGGTAGAAGAATTTGCATAATCATTTAACATGAGGAAAGCTTCTTTGAAAATGATGCCTAAGAACCTTATAAGTGAGTACTCTCGAGAGAATATTTGGGTTGACAATGTGATAACCATTGAAATGAACCCTTAATTTATTGAAAAAATAATAACACGTTGAAAACATTGAAAAATAGCAGGAAAAACCATTTTAGCAGTGTGAACATGAAGCAGTTGCAGCAATACCATAAGTCATAACACATGAGAATAAAAACCAACGAACTAGAATAGTTAAAAAAAATAACAGCTGTTGTCAAAATCATTGTTTACTGACTTGAGAGTACAAACTAACTAGAGCAACCACAGATAACTGTAACCTGCAGTTCACAAGATTTAATGGTTGTACTATAATCCTAAAAAATGTCTTTTAGCAACCAAAGAAGCACCCTGATGATCAGTGGCACAATGATGACAATGGCAAGAAAATGACTATGTTACAGAGACTGTTAAATCAGCTGACAAACTTCTATGATGACTGTACACTAAAAGCTTGTTGTTTGAAGTGATAGGTTCCTTAAATTCCGGAACTCACATCATGGAAGTTAAAAGATCATTTCTTAAATTTTCGACTGTGCTGATCTTCCAGTTTACTTCACGAGCTTCTTTCCTAGAATAATATTTCTCAACTATGCCGCTTTGTTTTAGCCTGGCAGTACTACTTGCAACTCTCTGGAGGTATGTTCTGAGTGCCTTTGTTGTTCAAATTACAAATGTCAAGTTTGTATAATTTTATTTGCTTAAATTTAGTAAAATGTTTGGTAAAATGAACAATATGATCGTATGCTGTGATTCAACGACCAACTAGAACATTTAGGAGATAGTTATTTTTTTATGAAGGAGGAGACAGCAAGAACATTGATGGTGAAGAAGATATGGGGCAAAGTGCAGATGAAGATTGTGGCAGAAATGAAAGAAAGGAAAAAATGGAGAATCAGACAATGAGGATAATGAAGAAATCCCAGCAGGTATTAAAATAAATAAATTTGAGGATTTAAAAAACATGCCTTTATTTTCAGACAACATAGAAATCTTGTATACATAGGTAAGGACAGAAAGCTACTATGGGATTTGCAACAAAATATAAAAAATCTAACAGGAGAAAGAAACATGTACATAATCTTTTCTTTACTGACAAAATGATTCAAGAGATCGTAGATAATACAAATATTTGAATTAAATAACATAAACAACAATTTTCAATTAGGAAAGAGATTGTAAAGCAACACAAACATCTGAGCTGAAAGAGGTTTTTGGGTTATTGTGTATGGCCAGGAGTGATGAAATCGTCATATGAAACCCTAATAGATGATTATGCAGCTGATGGCACAGGAATTGAATTTTTCCCTCTTGTAATATCAAGAAGTAGGTTGCAGTTCTTACTCAGAGCTCTGAGGTTTAATGACATAAAAAACAAGGCAAGAGAGAAAACTGCTGGATAATTTGGCTGCTATATGAGAAATATTTGAGCAATTCGTGGACTACAACTGTCAACAAAATTATGTTGTCAGTGAGTTTATCACTATTGATGAATTGCTGAAATCCTTTCCGGTATGATACAAATTTCGCATTTATATGAAAAATAAACCAGCCAAATATGGAATTTAAGATTTTTTTCTTTAGCATATGCCCGGATATTTTATACAGAAAAATGGAAATATATCCTAATAGGCAAACGGAGGGACCGTTCAAAGTTGATAATTCAGCTAAAAGCGTTGTCCACACGTTTGATCAAGCAGATTACTGAGAGTGGGTAAAATGTCACAGTCGACAACTGGTTTTGCTTTGTTCCTTTATGTAAAGAGCATTTGACAGATCATCAGTTTACCTCAGTTGGAAAAACCATAAATGAGATTCCACCAATGTTCATAGAAAAAAAGGAAAAAGTTCATAGAAGAAAGGCTGTAAGTTCCATTTTTTGGATTCAAAGATGAATGCACTCTTGTTAGTTACCAATCACATAAAAACAAGAATGTGATTCTCTTATCAACAATGCATGACGATGATTCAGTTGACATGGGAAGAACGTTCAAGAGCATATAGCAAACCAGAAATCATTTTTTTTAAATAATTTAAGTAAATGTGGAGTAGACGCAATTGACAAGTATAAGAAACATTCTCTATTTCCCAGAAAAACACTGGAGGACCAGTGGAGTTTGAGGGTTTTTCTACACAATGTTGGATATTGCTGTATGATTCGTAGACATTGGTTAGAGAATTGTGCAAGTAGCATACACTCACAAGGTTGAACTTTAAAAGTCATTCCAGCATGGGTGAAAAGAAGAATACAACAGTTGTTTGGTGCTGAAGCTCCACAGCCGCAGCCTGCGCCTCCTGAAGATATCATTTCTGGAAGTTTGCTATTGTTGCAAATGGAGGAAGAACCACCTTTTGAACACCAAATGTCAAGAATGTAGATTTTTCATTTGCCGAGAACATTCTACGCCCTGCCCAACTGCATGAACTGTGTTCCGGGCAATGAAGAACTAATAGAAGTAAGCGATTGTGACTAAGAGTTTAAAGTGAAAAGATACTTGAAAACTGTATTGTTCTAATGTCTTCTATTTACTATGTACTAAATGTCAAATACAGTATAAATATTAAATATAATTATTACATCTATTTCAAATTATTAGTAGTTGTTCCATAAAATTAGGTCTTTTTCGAAATGTAAAATATTAGTATTTGCCTAAAGTATAAAGTTTGTTATGTTTGTATATATTTTTAGTTTTTCTTTTTAGGATAAATTAATTAAGCACATTTGTATATAAATATATATATATATATATATATATATATATTTTGAGTTCTGTTTATATGTTTTAATTCAGTGTGTTCTGAAGAAGGGTTGTGTCAACTTGAAAATTAAACATGAGCACTGAATTTTTGTTTCTGTTTTTGTATACACTATAAAGTACTTCGAAGAGTATATATATATATATATATATATATATATATATATATATATATATATATATTTATATTATTTTCTTTAACTTGGAAGTATTGAAATATTTCCATACTATATTCCTATATTTCCATTAGCGAGTTCTCAAAGGTTAATATAGGTGGCAATTATAAAGAAAAGTATAAAGGTGTTGGTTTGTTTTTGTGAAACTAATTGTTCCAAAAAGTTTAATTTTTTTTAACACCTTAAACTGCTGAATAATATGATGAGACGAGTGCTTCCAATGCTACTTTTGTGTTTTAAATGCTACCACATGTTGTGCCCTCATTGTTACTTTCATATTAAAATGTTTTAGACATGGTTGGTTATTTTTTATTATATCTTCCAGCCTATGGAGCATTTACTGCTCTCTGGTGGCAAAATTTCAATACTATTATATCTAAAGCGTTGCTTGACAAAAAAGTGTCTCAGTTATAATTTTGGTACTTTGTCGAGAGCACATGTTTACATCAAAATATTAGCTTGTGTCTATCCACATTTATTAGCGCTGTGTAATGTTTCATGTTATTGACGATTTGTTTAATTTTTTTTTAAGTGTGAGGTAATTATGGCTGATAAGTCAAAATAACGAAAAATGAAATAAGACAATATTAGTTAGATAACCAAAACGTCTGGTTGTCAAAAGATGATGGTTGTAACAACAGTATAATCTAACCCGGTAATTTTAAATTGAAATTTTGCTAAAGTCAGTTTTTATTCATAGTATAAGCAATTGTTGAAACAGGGTCCCGACACATATAGATCTAACCTTGAAACCTCCGCATTGCCACATGCCGAGACTCTTCCATTCAGTCGCGGTGGGGTAATGACTCAGCGGGGGGGGAGTTACTGTGCTGTGCTATCAGTTAAGTATATCAAAATGCAGTTGAAAAATTTGAATTCCTATTCAGAAATAAATATTTAGACACATATTTAAGTCAAACTCCCAGAAGGTAATCATATTTGTATTTTTGCTCTTTTGACGCATTTGTGAAGACTTTTTGTTCTTTAAGATTTAGTCTGAAAAAAACTGTTAAAGGTTAAAACAATACTTATTTTCAATTAATTCAGATAAAAAAATTTACCTTAGGTGTAAAAAAGTGTAACCTGCTGAGTGACTTGTAGAGCCTGCAGAGGTTCAGATGTAGTTATTTCTACTTGAGGCAGGGGAGCCACTACAGGAGTGATGGTCGGTGCAGTAGTGCCAATCACAACTAAAACACAAAACATCACTATTAGGTAAAAATGTAAAATTTTACTCTAAATTAATACTACTTACATATTAAAATTTAATTACATGATGTTGAAAGATAGTGTAATATTCCGTAATTATTTGTAAGCATTGATATCACATGTAATATTAAACCGTTGTAATATATAACATGATCTTGAATCAAATTTAATATATTTTGAGTCTTCTGATGTAATTGCTCTAAACTATTCTGAATAATCTGTAATTTCAATAATGTTCTGCCTTTGACGATGTTCTTAAGCTAGATCTTCATTACACTGGTGTAATATGATGTAATATTTTTGGGTGATAGTGTCGAACATTTGAAATGGAAGCACAACATAAGTATATTATTACCTGAATAAGATCCTTTAGATACATCATAAAAAGTGGTTGCAAGTCAAGAATTTGTGATTTTGTTTAGGTGAAAATAAAAATGCAATTTATTAATTTAAGAACTTGTGTTTTGGTTTTGCTTACTTTTATTTATACACTTTTATGCTTATTGAAGACAGTAGACAAACTCTGTACAATTTTTTATTGTGATTTGATGTTTTTTATTACTAAATTTTAGAATAAAATACCATTTAAATTCTTTGCTTAAATTCTTTGTAACAGTTATTTGCTTGGATTTTTATTGTTTCCATTCATTTTATTCATTAACCCTTTAAGGAGTGCGTGTAAACAATACATTAATGAGTAAAGGATGTTCATATTACGTATATTCTTATAGTGGCCCAAAGGAGTACGGACGTCATATAACGTTTAGCCTCTGTATTTTTATATTATTGTGATGCTATTACTGATTGCCTTTAAAGTAAATTTGTCCTGTAAAAGTGGTTTCATCTATCGGCAACATACTAAACTTCCCATGTTTGTGCTCGCAAGTAGATATGAAATGAAAAGGGTTCTAAGGCGCACTTTTTGGGACAGTCAGAAATCAATGTAAAAATAACTGTCCATTGAACAATAAAAAAATCTAAGAAATCTAACAAACAGGAAACACAACGAATGTAAAATACTGTCCATTGGAACAATAAACAAAATTCTGAGAAATCACAGAATGTATAAATAACCGAAATCTTTAGCTGTTTTACAGTTTTCAATAGTGTGCTTCTTCTACATTTATATAAGCTGTATTTAATGGAAGAAAAAATCCAGAAAATCGTTCGAAATCTTTTATTCCACGAAGTTAATTTGTAACAACAGTCTTTTATCTTTAATAGTCTTCCTATTCCAGTAAAAATCAAGTGAAATTTATCATTTTTTATTCAATTCCTTTAAAAAACCTCTTTTTTTCATCCAAAAACAGTCAAAATCTTTCGGTAAAGTTGTACTTGTTACTAATACTTCCAACTCGGCAATTTATTGTAAAAACGCCCGAATTTATCTTGTTCATTTTAATCCAATGTCACAATTTATATACTTCTTATTTTTCCTTCTAAATCAATCAATTTTCTTATATTCTTTTGAACTTTAAATCACCACCTCATTTAATGTCCTTTAGTAGCTCCATTGTAAACATAAGAAAAAAATTATTGAAAAAAATAGTATAAAGAATTTAATATTGCCCCATAACTACATAAGCCAATATAGACTATTTTGTCCTATAATTATAACTATTTTTTCAAAAAAATTTAAAGTCCATAGTTTTACAGATTTTTTTCTATAATAAATGAAGAATCTACAGCTGTTTTACTAACAATTTTTGGTTGCTGATTTGTGTCAAATTCTAGGTAAAATTCTCACACTTTTCAAAAGTCTGAGTTATACATAATTTTCCCTATATAAATAGAAGAATCTAACGCTGTTAAAATCATTAATCCTGTCAATCTTGCTTGATTTGTATCAAATCCTTTAAAATTTTTTTTCCTTATATAAATTAGAAACATTATAAACGCTGTTTCTAACATAAATTGTGCTAATTTTTATCAAATTTTGATAAAAAAATCCTTAGAAAATCTACTTGAATTATTGCTATTTTTTTCAGCTAATAGAAAAAAGATATTTTTTACTAAAATAGTAAAAAACTTGGCAGATTTCAAATTTTTTGCTCCTTTTAAATAAGGAGAGGAAAAAGGTATCCTGCCCGTACTTTGCAAAAAAAGATGTTTTTTGAACATCATTTTACCAGGCATTATAAGTCAAAAGAATCAAATCTGAAAAATAAAGATAATTTATGAAAAAAGAACTAAATTATTTGAAGACTTGGGCTAAAGAAAATCAAATTGCCGATCACCAAAACCATGTATAAATATTAGGAAAAATTGGCTGTGAACTACGAAGAAAAATTTTAAGGAAAGTAAAAAAGATCTCAATCTATTTAAAAGATGAAAAAAATTTCCATCAATCGCTGAGAAATTGTCCCATTGATAACACAAACGATAAAACTAAGTGTCTGAAATGAAACGAAGAAAATTGACAAAAACTCTCTAATGAAAAACCCAGAAAATATCATTGATGTAGAAGTTTTAATCCCTCAATACACGGTCCATTTTCAAGGCAAATACATTTTAACTAACAAATTTAAACGATAATTCCATGTCAATTTACAAATATCTTTCTATTTTGCGTCCAGAAATTAAGAGTTTTAATCGAGAAATTTTTCAAGAAAATGTTAAAAATAATGAAGGGTTTATCTACTCTTTTGGAATGCGAATACGAAACGTACTTTAGTGAACGGTGAAACACAAACTTGACCAATGTACTATTACTAATAAAAGCATGTACGACGATAATCTCTTTGACATAAAAACGACTTTTATTTACTAAGCAATTTTAACAAATTAACACATCGAGAACAAACGAGATCACATCCCAAATCGAAGGTTTCTGGATGGACATTAAAAAACGCTGCAAACAACTGATTTTTGAGCCTTAAATAAACTCGAATTTATGAACGCAGGATCATAATATCGATTTACCAAAGAAAAATCAAAGATAAAGTAAAAGAAAGCTTGTAATAAATATATCTAAAAATAAAGATGATCAATTGCTTTAATTTATTCTATCCGATGTGCTATTGAAAAACCCGAAAGAGAACTGCGAAAGATCAAAACAATATGAAAAATTTGTAAATGAACGAGATATTTTATCAGGTTTTGCGATTAATCCAATGTCTTTAACAAAGATATACAATTATTTGAAAAACGAAGCAGTAAAGCAAAGATAAATTTATCCGAAAATTGTCTATCAATGTCTATAGTTTTTGATGAAAAAACTCCAAATATTGTTTCCGTTGCAAATTTTCAAGAAGTTTATAAGACGCCAAATTAAGAAATCCATTGGTATTTGTATGTTAAAACAAGATGAAAGAATCTCATTTATGTTTTTGGATAACAGATTTAAAAAAACTTGTAAATTTTCATCAGTTATGCTTAAGTGTAAAAAAAAAAATTTCTATGTAGGTATATGGTATAAAGAGCCATCATTTCTAACAAATCTAGAGAGTTCTTAGCAGACCCATTTAGAAATTTGTAAGCAACATGAAGTTTATGTAGGAGCCAATTATGGGGCCGTTTCCTAGGTCCAAACAACTAAATTTACTACTAATTATCAAAAGAAAGTTTAGCCATCCGTACGTAAATTTTATATGGAATTTTAGAGAGTAATATTAGAGAAAATACCGACATGTAAGATATAATCCACAAAGATCGACTACAACCAAGATTCAGAAGCACATTCCATATGTGGTTTTAACTCTATACTTAGTGTCTTAATGTGACCAATCGTATGTACACAGTCCGATAATGTTATTGCGAGGCAAAAAAATGGAAGAAGCGGATTTGCCAAAATGTCCTCCTGCAAAATTGTTTGAAGAACTTAATAAATTATCGAAATATACATAGCTAACAAAGTATAAATCTCTAAAGAATTAAAATACCTATGAAATTAACTGAAAGAAGAAAGAAAATTTCGTATCAAAATTCCAGTCCTTTGTCATATTTATGTGATTTTGGAGGGTTTTTGATAAATCAAACAAGAAAAAAAGATACGAGATCATTGATCATGTTAACCAGGTAAATTTATTCGAGGTGCTGCTCATCTTATCTTGTAAACTTGAATCTCAAAATTTCCTCAAAATATTCCCCGTTTTCTGCCACAATATGTCCCATGTTACGATCACTCATTTGTACATAAAAAGAGTTGGCAAAACAGTATGGTAATGTTGATTTGATCGCAAACAGCAGATGAAGAAATATATAAATTATTTCCTGTAAAATTCTGGATATGGATATGAGTTTTGAAGAATGATAAACCAAGAGAAAGATTCATACAAGTTTTCTTTCGTAGACACGTTCATAGATTTATGGGCTATCGTTCTATAGAAAAGTTAGCTAAAAACCTACAAAAAAGAGGATGATTTCAAACATACATAATCATGTTGTATAACAAGATGGCCTGAACGCAATTCTAGATAGACACATCCTAAAATGACCGAAGAAGAAATCTTTTAAAAATCTCTATCTGGAAAAGTGCATATTTCCTTACGAATTTTATCGACAGTATTGAAAAACTTTGATTACAAACAGAAGAATTTAAAATTCAAGATTTCTATTCCACTTTTGACAGAACGAGATGCATATCTGAGAAAGATTCTTCACACTACTTAAATGTATGGAAACAAAATTAAAAAGTAAAAAATCCTAGGAAATTTACTCCGATCTACTATAACATTCAAGTATGTTCTATCATTGCTCTTCGCTGATTATCTTTGAAAATTTTCTAGAATATTTGTTTGATTTGCTATACAACTTGAATCCAGCACACTATCTAACACTCCCAGTCTTGCATGGGACGCTATGTTAAAATTAACGAATATAGAATTACAATTTAAATTAGTGATATTTTTATAATATGTATTTGATGATCGGAAAAAAAGGTATTCGCGGAGCGGGCATTTCTCAATTGTATTAAAAACGATATGATTAAAGCTAGAAAAACAAATATTTGAAAGATTTTGTATAAGACAAAAACCTGAAAACTATAATCTGTTGTACGTCGATGCCAAACAACGCTTTATGGGTATGGACTTATGCAAAATTTACCATATAACTGAAATCAAGTGGATGGATCCTAAAACGTATAACAACAGCAGAATGGAAAGAAACACTTTTGGAACTCACTGCTGGCGACGAAGATTAGTGGTATATATTTTAGAAGTTGAATCTTATGAATATCCAACAAATTTGCAATGAAACATCACAAAGATTTTCCGCTCTTGCTCCAGAACAATTATAACAACAAAACTTTGCACAAACTCTTTTAAACAAAACAGCAATATGTGTGTTCATTCTAAGAAATTTTGAAATTCTATTCTAGAACAAGGTATGATTTTAAAACAACATGTGAATAGGGATTTATTATTGCGTTTGATCAGAAACCTTTCATGAAAGAATAATATTCGATTTAATCTTATACATAGAATGAGAAACCAAGGCTATAAGTGACTTTGCGAGAAGGCCTTTTATAAGCTTATGGGGAAAAAAAAAAAAAAAAAAAACCAACTCAGGTTTTTGAAATCGATGGAAAATGTAAGAAAATCAGATGTGATATAAAACTAGGAAACGAAGAATTTTCAAATGAAACAAGCTAAGAAAACGAATTTCAAATGTTTCAAACTTTGACGATAACTGTATAGACGAGTCACACTGTACAAACAAGAGTTAAATTTTAACAAACCGATTTACATAGGAATTTCAGTTCTCGACCTCTCAAAATTGCTAATGTACGAGTTTTATTACACAAATTAAAGAAGTTTTGATCCAGATTTGATCTGTGTTACATGGATACAGCCAGTTATTTTCTAGAATTGAAACGAGGAAATCCTTACAAAAAATTAAGAAAAAATAGGAGGAACTTTGATACCGAGCGATTATCCAAAAGATCATGAATGGTTTCTACTACTACAAATAAGAAGGTAAACAGGGAATTCAAAGAAACGAATTGAACGCGAGATAGTAGAAGAATTATGTGGTTTTAAATCAAAGATGTAACTTCGTACAAATATCAGACAAAAATCCAGTTATTGTAAAGGAATTAAGAGAAGCAGTTGTAAATAAAACAATAAATATCGAAAAACTTGAAGAGATGATTGTTCGAAGATCAAGAAGAGAATTTTAGGAGATGACTGTAATAAAAAGCTATCAAAAAAAACCCCCAATGAATTTTGTACACAGTAACCATAAACATGCAGGACAAGAACGCTAAAGAATGATAAGAGAATCGTTCTAGAAAATACGATCGATACAGTACCTTATGGCTATAAAATATGAAGCAAAATCTGATATATAAGAATGAAGTTAAATAAACTTGGAAAACTTTGAGCATGTAAATGGAAGATGATTTTGATTTCACAGCCACAAATGCAAGAAAAAAAAACGAAAAATATAGATTCTAAAAATCGTACAAAACACTCAAAACGGGTTGTATAGAATATGCAGCAAAAAATGTTCAAAATGTTAAGAAAAGGGTTGAGTAAAAAAAATATTAACAAGCAATTTATTATTTTTGAGTTAAGAAGTCCGAAAATAGTGTCCTGGAATGTCATTTTTTGTAAGAGTCGAGATTACAGATACCCCTTGAAAAATATTGTAAAGGTAGTTCCTAGTCAATAGGACCCCCCTTCGATTCATGTCCTTTGCTTTGACAATCTTTAAATAAAATTGTTGTTTTACTCTCAATTATTTAATATAATTTCCCTCAGAGTCTTGTATAGTTTTAGAAACGATATTTTTGAATTCTTTTTAATATTTATTCTAATTTGGGAATAATAATCGATTTCATTTGGGTTTTTTTTCAACTGATTTTTTTATGAATCCATAAGCAACATTGTGGGGAAAAAAGTGTACAAAATTTCAGATTCTTATAGTGAAGATGTTCGGTATGATTTTTTCAAAACTAGGTTTTCAACGCGATTACAATGTATCTTTCCAATTACATCGAACAGGTCCCTAAATTTTGGCGTTTTTAATTTTCCCGAAATATACCTGAGTTTGGCTCAATAGTTTCTTGAACAAACCCTAAATAAATCTAACAATAATTGCTGGAAAACATTATTAATACTGGTGATTTTATTTGAATTTTAATTAGAGAGATAATTTTTTTTGCATTTCACAAACTATGTTTTCGTCAAAGTTTAAAGATTTATATCTGGATTGTTTTGAATTTTTTTTCAGATAATTTTTTAAGGGAAATTTTTTATTTTGATGGAAAGTATACATACTCCTTTGTTTAAACCATAAGATATTTTGTATATGTTCTATCTCACTAAATCCCTGATACAATAAGGAAGAACTTTTTTTCCACTAATATTTATTTACAAAAATTATCAGAATAAAAGCCAGCTTAAACCGATAAAAATAATTATGAATTACTTCCTCTAAGTGGTTATAGTGATGTTCCAAGTTTAAAACTAATTTAGAGAGCTTTCTTGAAGTCAACTTGAACAGCTTCCATTCATTTCCGCAAACGCGTTGCTTCCAAGGAATGAAAATCTTTCTATTTAAATGGAGAAATTTTTTAAAGCCAAAAAGATCAGATAAAACTTCAAAACGTTTTTGGAAGAAAATAAGAAAGATCAACCAATCAGATTGTTAATTGTTGGTTCAAGTGAGGATGTGGGAAAAACAACTTTATTAGTTGAATTTTATCTACAATTAGGTTTGATGTCGCTGACCTTTATTCCAATTTGTAATGTTTTTTAGTAAATGCTTTAGAACAAGAACGCCCTATAAAAAATTTACAAGAAAAGATTTTGAAAATATTGAGAAGAACTTACGTGAAGAAAATATCATAATTTTTTATAATGCTTGCTGAGGACATAGTTTCCGTTACAGACGAATGTAAACCAAAAATCTTTAATCTTATTTCGTGATGATTGGTTATTATTGGAAAATCAGGACGTTATTATAAAGACTATTTCGTAATTGTCTCGATCACAAAAACATATCTTGTATCATAATCTTTCTCCAATGCTTTTCAAAGGTTGATAAACAAGTTTATAAGAAATAACCTGAATAATGTTTGTGGTGTTTTTTTAAGCAAGACGATCACTATTCGAGAAAAGATTTACAACAAATTATAGGGGATTCTTGATATTGAGATTTTTAAAACCACTTTTAATGAATTGTGTGTGATAAAAATTTTGGAAAGAAGACTATGTAATGTTTAAAACTATTAAATCTAACTTTGAAGCCTAAAAGTGGTTTAATATTTGAATAGAATTTTCCAATATAAACTTGTGATAAATACTAGTTTGTTTTCATGTTTTTTTTACGTTCAACCTTGTTCATGTTTCACGGTCATGTTTCCACGTTCAATGTTTCACGTTCATGTTTCAAAAACGTTCGTGTTTTAACGTTTTACGTTCATGTTTTACGTTTTTCGCGTCATTTATTTTAGGAAAAAATTTTGAAAACGTGGAACGTAAAAACGTTGAACGTGGAACGTAGAACGTGGAACGTGAAACACGAACGTGAAACAACGAATATTCCTGATAATTGTTGTAATAAATATTAGTGAAAGTTATCTCCTTATTGTATAGGATTTATGTGAGAAGAACATAAACAAAATATTAATGGGTTTAAACAAAGTGATATTATACTTTCCATCAAATATAAAAATTCCCTTAAAAGATTATATCTGAAAACATTCAAACAATCAGATAAATCTTTAAACTTTTGACGAAAACAAGATTTTGAAAATGGCAAAAAAAATATCTCTCTAATAAAAATTCAAATAAAATCACCAGTAAGAAATAATGGTTTTTCACCAGCAATTTATTGGTCAATTTAATTAGGGTTTTTGTTCAAGAAACTATTGAGCCAAATCAGGTATCTTTTAGGAAATAAAACGCCCAAATTTAGACCGTCATTCGACTGTAAATTGAAGTACAATTTGTAAATCCTCGTTGGGAAACCTAGTATTGAAAAATCATACCGAATCATCTTCACAAAGAATCTGAAATTTTGGTACACTTTTTTTTTCCCCAAATGTTTGCTTATGGATTCAAACAAGTCAGTGTAAAAACCAAATGAAATTCGATTATATTCCAATTAGAAAAAATATTAAAAGAATTCCCCAACAAAATCGCGTTCTAAACTATACAAGGACTCTGAGGGAAATTTAATAAAATAATGATAGATAAAAAACAACAATTTAATTTAAGAATTAGTCCGAAGCAACGGACATGAATCAAGGGGGTCCTTAATTGAATAGACTACCTTTTTAAAACTATTCAAGGGTATCGAATCGCGACTCTTTACAAAAATTACATCCATACTCTATCTTTCGACCTTTTTAAAACTCAAAATAAGATAATTATGCTTGTTAAATTTTTTACACCTTTTCTTACATTTTTGAACATTTTTGTCTGCAATTCTAATACAACCCCTTTTTGAGTTTTGAACGATTTTTAAGAATCCGTATATTTTTCTGTTTTTTTTTTTCTGCAATTTGTGGCAAGTGAATCAAATCATCTTCCGTTCTTTTTTTTTTTTTTTTTATTTACATTGTCCGAAAGTTTTCCCAAGGTTTATTTAACTCATCTAAATATATCAGAATTTTGCTTCATTTTTAATAGCCATAAGGTACTGTAATACCGATCTTATTTTCTAGAACGATTCTCTTATCATCTTTTAGCCTTTCAAGTGCCTAGCTTGTTTAATGGTAAACTGAGTGTACAAATTCATGTTTTATAGCTTTTTTATTACCATCAACTCCCCTAAATTCTTCTTTATCTTCGAACATAACAACCTCTTCTAGCTTTCGATATTTATTGTTTTATTTACAACGCCTTCTCTTAATTCCTTACAAACCTAACTGGATTTTTGTTCTAGAGAGTTGTACGAGTACATCTTTGATCTATAAACCGACAAATTCTTCTAATATCTCGCCGTTCCAATTCGTCTTATGAATTTCCGCTATTAATTACCTTCTTATTTTTTAGTAGTGAACCATTCATGAACCTTTTTTGGATAATCGCTCGTATCCAACAGTCCTACTATATTTTCTTTAATAATTTTGTAAGGATCTCGTTTCAATTCTAACGGAAAAATAACTTGTCTGTATCCATGATAACACAAATTCAAATCTGGATCAAACTTCTTTAATTTTGTTGTAATAAAAACATCGATACATTATGCAAATTTTGAGAGTCGAGAACTGAAATCCTATGTAAAATCGGTTTTGTTAAATTTAACCTTTTGTTTGTACATGTGACTCGCTTACAGTTATCGTCAAAAGATATTGAAACATTTTGAAATTCGTTTTCTTAGCTTGTTTCATGAAAATTCTTCGTTTCCTAGTATTAATATCAACATCTATTTTTCTTACTTTTCCCCATCGATTTTTTTCCAAAAACCGAGTTGTTCATAGCTTATAAAAGTCCTTCACCAAAGTCACTTATAGCCTTGGTTCTCATACTAGTTATAAAAATCGATATATTCATTCATGAAAGGTTATTCTGATCAAACGCAATAACCCTAGTTCACATGTTTTAGAAAAAAATCATAACCTTGTTCTAGATAGAATTTCAAATTTCTAGAGTCCTCTCCTAAATTCTCTTTAATCTTCGAACAAACATCTTTCAAGTTTTTCGATATTTATTGTTTTATTTACAACGCTTCTCTTAATTCCTTTACACCTAACTGGATTATTTAGATAATAATTGTAACGAGTACATCTTGATCTTAAACCACAAAATTCTTCTAATATCTCCCGTTCAATTCGTCTTTGACTTGTCCATATTTACCTTCTTATTTTTTAGTATAGAAACATTCATGGATCCTTTTGGATAATCGCTCGTAACAAAGTCCTCTAAATTTCTTTAATAATTTTGTAAGATCTCGATTCAATTCTAGAAAATAACTGTCTGTATCCATGTTAACACAGATTCAAATCTGGATCATACTTCTTTAATTTGTTGTAATAAAACCGTACATTAGCAAATTTTGAGAGGTCGAGAACTGAAAATCCTATGTAAATCGGTTTGTTAAATTTACCTGTTTGTTTGTACATGTGACTCCGCTATACAGTGATCTGTCAAAGATATTGGAAACATTGAAATTCGTTTTCTTAGCTTGTTTCATTGAAATATTCTGTCGTTTCCTAGTTTAATATCACATCTATTTCTTACATTTTCCTCGATTTTTCCAAAAACCGAGTTTTCATACTTATAAAATCCCTTCTCAAAAGTCACTTAAGCCTTGTTTCACATACAAGTATTAAAAACGATATATTCTTTCCATGAAAGGTTTCTGATCAAACGCAATACCCTATATCACCATGTTTTTAAAAATCATACTTGGTTTCTAGATAGAATTTCAAATTTCCTAGAAGAACAACATATTCTGTTTTTGTTTAAAAGAGTTTGTGCAAAGTTGTCTTGTTATGAATGTTCTGGAGCAAGAGGTCAAAATTTGTTGAGATGTTCATGCAAATTTGTTGGATATTGCAAGATCAACTTCTAAAATATATCCATAATCCTTCGTCGCCAGTGAGTTCCAAAATTTGTTTCTTTCCATTCTGCTGTTGTATACGTTTTAGGATCCATCCACTTGATTTCGTTATATGGTAAATTTTTGCATAAGTCCATACCCATAAAGGTTTTTTTTGCATCCGACGTACAACAGATAGTTTTTCAGGTTTTGTCCTTATCACAAATCTTTCAAATATGTTGTTTATTTATTGGCTTTAACATATCGTTTAAATACATTGAGAAATGCCTCCGCGAATACCTTTTTTCGATCAATCAAATACATATTATAATCACTAATTAAGTTGTAATTCTATATTCGTTTAATTTTAACATAGCGTCCCCATTTGCAAGACTGGGAGCTGTTTAGATAGTGTCCGGCTCAAGTTTATAGCAATTCAAACAAATATTCCTAAAATTTTACAAAAGATATCACGAGCAATAGAACATCTTGAATGTTTATAGAGATCGGGAGTAATTTCCTAGATTTTTTACTTTTAATTTGTATTCCATACATTTAAGTATTGTTGAAAATCTTTCTCAGATATGCTCTCGTCCTGTCCAAAAGTGAATAGAAATCTTGAATTCTAAATATCTTCTGTGCGTAATCAAGTTTTTTCAATACTGTCGATAAATTCGTAAGGAAATATCCTTTTCCAGAATAGAATTTTTAAAGATTTCTTCTCTTAGTCATTTGGTTGTTCTATGCTAGAATTGCGTTCAAGACCCATCTTGTTAATAAAATGATCTTGTATGTTTTGAAATCAACTATTTTTGAGGTTTTTTTAGCTAACTTTTTCTATAGACGTTGCCATAAATCTGAACGTGTCCCCTACGAAAGAAAAGCTTGATTGAACTTTCTAGGTTTATCATCTTCAAACTTCATAATCCATATCCAGAATTTACAGAATAATTTTATATATTTCTCATCTGGTTGTTCGCGATCAAATCAACCATTACCATACGGTTTAATTTGCCACTTCTTTTATGGTCACACATAATGAGTATCGTAAGCATGACAAATTTGGGTGCAGAAAACGGAGAATATTTTGAGGAAATTTGAGATTCAAGTTACAAAGATAAATTGAGCAGCACCTCGAAATTTACCTGTTAAAATGACAATGAATCTCGTACTTTTTTTTTCCTTGTTTGATTTATCAAAAACCCTCAAATTCACAAATATGACAAAGACTGGAAATTTTGATACGAAATTTTCCTTCTTCTTCAGTTTAATTTCATAGGTATTTTTATTCTTAGAATTATACATTTTTTAGCGTATGTATTTCGCGATAATTATTTATTAAGTTTCTCTTCAAACAATTTTTGCAGGAACATTTGGCAAATCTTTCTTTCATTTTTTGCTCGATAACATATCGGCTTGTACATACGATTTGGGTCCACATTAGAACACTAAGTAATAGAGTAACAAACCATATGGAATGTGCTTCTGAGATACTTGGTTTGGTAGTCGATCTTTTGAAGGAATTATTCTTACATGTCGGTATTTTCTCTAATATACTACTCAAAATCCATATAAATTACGTACGGAATGGCTAAACTTCTTTTGATAAATTAGAAATTTTAGTTGTGATTGACCAGGAAACGGCATAATTGGCTTACAAACTTCAAGATGTTTCTTACAAATTTCTAAATGGTCTGCTAAATCTCTAGATTTGTAAGAAATGGCTTAAAACATTCTCCTACAATGAGAAATTTTTTTATTTTTACACTTAGATAACTGAGAAAATACAAGTTTGTTTTAAATCTGTTATCAAAACATAATGAGATTTTTCATCTTGTTTTACATACCTTAAATTGATTTCTAATTTTGGCGTCATAAACTTCTGAAATTTGCAACGGAACAATATTGGAGTTTTTTCATCAAAACTATAGACATTGATAGACCATATTCGGATAATTATCACTTTTGCTTTACTGCTTCGTTTTTCAAATAATTTGTATATCTATTTTTAAAGACATTTGGATACTCGAAACCTGAAAATATCACGTCATCAATTACAAATTTTTTCATATTTGTTTTGATCTGTTCCGCATCCCTCGTTTCGGGTTTTTCAATAGCCAACATCGGATAGAAATTAAATATAAGCAATCAATCATCTTTACTTATTTGATATTTTAATACAAGCTTTTCTTTCTTATCTTCTGATTTGGATCTTTATGGTAAATCGTGATTATATGATACCTTGCGTTTCATAAATTCGTGTTTTTATTAAGGCTCAAAATCGCTTGTTTGCAGCGTTTTATAATGTCCCATGCCAGAACCTCGATATTGGATGATTCGTTTTTGTTCTCGAGATGTGTTATAAATTTATTAAATTGCTTAGTAATAAAGTCGGTTTATGTCAAAGATTTTATCGTCCTGCATTTTTATAGTAAAGTTTACAATTGGACAAGTTTGTTTTTCACCGTTTCACTAAAGTAACGTTCGTATTCGCCATTCCAAAGAGAGATAACCAACCCTTCATATTTTTTAACATTTTTCTTGAAAATTTCTCGATTAAAACTCTTAATTTCTGGACCGCAAAATAGAAAGATTTATTTGTAAATTGACATGGAATTATCGTTTAAATTTGTTAAAATGTATTGCCCTTGAAAAGACCGTGTATTGAGGATAAAACTTCTACATTCAATGATATTTTCTGGGTTTCTCATTAAGAGTTTTTTGTCAATTTTCTTCGATCATTTTCAGACTTAAGTTTTATCGTTTGTTTCAATGGACAAATTTTCTCAGCGATTGATTGAATTTCTTTCATCTCTTGAAATAGATTGAGATCTTTTTTAACTTTCCTTAAAATTTATTCTTTAGTTCACGCAATTATTTACTATATTATCACATGTTTTGGTGATCGGCAAAATTTGATTTTCTTTACCCAAGTCCTTCAAATAATTTAGTTCTTTTTCATAAATATCTTTATTTTTTCAGATGAGATTTCTTTGACTTTTATAATGCCTGGGAAAAAAGATGATTTTCAAAAACGACCTTTTTTTTGCAGTACGGGACAGGGATACTTTTTCCTCTCCATATTTAAAGAGCCAAAAATTTGAAATCTGCCAAGTTTTTACTATTTTAAGTATAAAATATCTTATTTATTAAGCCAAGCTGAAAAATAGCAAAAATATTCAGTAGATTTCTAAGGATTTTTTATCAAAAATTTGATTGATAACAAAGATTAGCACAATTTATGTATAAAAACAGCGTTAAATGTTTCTATTTATATAGGAAAAAATTTAAAGAATTTTGATACAAAATCAGCAGAATTTTATGATTTTAAAACAGCGTTAGAATTCCTCTATTTAATAGGGAAAATTTTTGTATAACTCAGACTTTGAAAAGTTGGGGGTTGGGGTAGAATTTTACTAGAATTTTTGACACAAATCAGCACAATATTTGAGTAAAACACTGTAGATTTCTTCTATTTATTATAGAAAAAATCTGTAAACTAAGACTTAAATTTTTGAAAAAATAGTATATATTTAAGTGACACAAAAAAATATAGTACTATATTGGTTTTGAGTAGGGGGCAATTTAAATTCTTTTATACTATTTTTCAATAATTTTTTTTTTCTATGTAAATGGAGCTACTAAAGGAATTAAATGAATTTGGTGTTTTGATTTAAAAGTTCAAAGAATGATAAGAAAATTTGATTGATTTATGAAGAAAAGATAAGAAGTTAATAAAAATTGGGTGACATTGGATAAAAATGGAAAGATAAATTCGGGTTTACAAATAATTGCCGAGTTGAAGATTATAAAGTACACTTTAACCGAACCCCAGATTTTTTGACTGTTTTGGTGATGAAAAAAGAGATTAAAGAATTGAATAAAAAATGAATAAATTACACTTGATATTTTACTGGAAAGAAGACTAATTAAAAGATAAAGACTGTGTTTCACAATTAACTTTCGGAGGAATAAAGATTTCGAAGATTTCTGGATTTTTTTTCATTAAAACAGCTTTATAAATGTAGAAGCACACATTGAACAGTAAAACAGCTAAAGATTCGGTTATTTAACATTCGTGATTTCTCAGATTTTGTTTATTGTTCAATGACAGATATTTACAATTCGTGGTTTTTTCCCTGTTAGATTTTCCTTAGATTTTTTTTTATTGTTCCAATGGATCAGTATTTTAACATTGATTATTCCGTGACTGTCCCAAAAGAGTGCGCTAGAACCCTTACATTCATAATCTACTCTCGGCATTCACTTGTAATCCTGATTTTTGCCCCCAGATCGCAATAGCCACCTGGTTACAAGCCACTGACTCAAGATCGGTGTCGCGCGAGCATCGCTTTGCTGTCAGAATAAGCCTGCCCACATTTAATAACTAGCCATTCCATTGTATACTGCAATACTGTGGACCATATTTACGTGTGACATATATTTGATTGGTAGCAACCATTCTAGTTTGTTACTGTTGTCTACAATGGCAAGACAATATTGATATGATGTCTGCCGTGGTGAGGAAATAAGACAAATTTGATATTTGAAAAAGTACTGAAATAATTGACATGTTGTAGAACATGTAGTCCTTTTTTTTATTATGCATTCAAATGTGAAATAAACATTTTTTAACACATTGTTTGATGCGGCAGGTCCACCCGGCGGACCCAGCACGTCATAGCCTTGGAGCGGGGGTGTGCGTGGGTGGACTACCCCGCGCAATCACATTGTGTATAGGCTCAAGTGGGTGGTTTCAGCCACCTGCCGGAGTAGGTCGGTACGCTACAGCAGTTTGCTTGTGGAATCGTTGTCCAATCTTGGAACGTGGTTATCATTTTACCATCTCGCGCCCACCGCCAAACCCTACGGGGTCCGCCCGCGACCCCTAGATTTAATTACGTGTCTGTTTTACAGTTTTTATTAGTTGTTCACTGTTATTTTAGTATGTACAATAGTGTTTGTATGTGGTGTGTGTACTATGAGTACAATGGATCATCAAATCCCTGGACTGTCGGGGAAACACGCTCAGAAAGCTACCCGCATCGAGTTACAACCTGAACAATTCCAAGACGATGTCGGAGAGTTAGAAGACCCTGTTTAACAACGCTGCTGTGGATGACGTATCGGGATGAGGAATCAGATGATGGATCGTCGGTAAAATTATGTTGCGATTGAGGACCCCGACATATACACTACAGCTCCACCAAAGGACAATAACAACTTCAGGAATGAGACCTATACAATTTTTACTAGACGGACACATTGCTTGTTCCCAAATTCCAGAAATGGACACCCAAACGACTGGTTTCAATACATTATTTGACATTGTTTTTTTGATAATATTTGTAAAACAACCAACAAATATGCCTTTGAGGTATATGTTCAAGACCCACATTTGACACATAAATACCAGAATAAATAAGTGGGGTAAGCGTTCATCAGAACCTGCATTGAGAGTGTTTATGGCTTAATGTTACATATGGGAACAGTACGGTTGAATAGATTACAGGATTATTGGAAATACCGACCCACTTTTTTTAAACTTCAAAAATGTTTTAGAAAGTAGTACGTCTAGGAAGATAGATTTTTGAATAATTCTTCGTTGCCTGCATTACAACAATCCAAAGAATGAAGGGGAAACAAAATTCAATCAATAAAAAAATTGAGCCGATTGGTTTGAATATTTCAACAATAAAATGTTATCGATTTAGAGTATCCTCAGAAAGAGCTGTCCCCCCAATTGAACGAAAAAAGCCCAAATACAAAAAAAATGGGGGATTTTTGGTTTTTTTTTTTTTTTTATGTGGCGTGGTAGGTTTATACTTTCGACAGTATATCAAAGGTAAAAAACGCCACAAATATGGTGGTAAAAAAACATGTTACAGCTCTTTGTTAAACACCAAAGGACTCATTTTGACGAAGTTTTTAGTCTATCTAGCTCAGAAGGAAGAACTGGTTTGGTGGCAAAGGCCATACTGGAGAAAGTAGTAATTGATTTATTGAAAGAAAAGCTGTGAAGAGAGCCATGCAGTCCTACATGGATAACTTTTATTAAATAGTTACAGTTTATCATGCAATACCTTTTGGCAAACAGACGTATTTCGACGGGCACCCTAATGCAAAAAAACCGTAAAATTATACAGAATTGAAGTCACGTGTACACCCATTGAAGAAAGGTGAAACTCCTGCATTGTACTGTAACAGTATTTATGATTGGAAAGTTGAAGGATAATCGCACTGTTTTCGTACATATCCGCAGAATTTTGAAAATGAAAAATGGTTGAATTTTTGTTGATAGCAGAAACAGAGTTAGATTCCAAAAACCACTTCCCGATTGTCAAATATAATGCTTTCATGAGTGGAGTTGACAGAGCAGACCAAAATGCTCAGTTATTATCACCCCTGTGGACACAAATAATAAGGGGTATAGA
>NW_025782718.1:0-32885 GCF_021130785.1 Homalodisca vitripennis
AGCGCCATAACACAAAATAGACCGTACTATCGTATTGTAACACGCGTACTTACCACTCAATGGAACTTTGTTATTTTTGAATAATCCCCCCCCAAATTGAACTGATTGCAAATTTTGCCGATTTTGATTTTTCTTCGAAATGTAATTTCCAGGATTAAAGTTGTATTAAGACTAATTCCCAAATATTTAATACTGATTCACCACCTCCACCCTTTTACCTTTGTAAAACCATTTGTCATTGGCTCCCAGTTTACCCCCTTTCCTAAAAACAACAACTTTTGATTATTCAAATTTACCTGTAAATTCCAATTTTCGCAATAAGTTTTCCAATCTGCTGATCATGTGCTGGAGGCCCGCGGCTGTAGGCGCTATCAGTACAATAATCATCCGCGAACATCAACACAATAACTCGCTTGCCTCCAAAACTGCATCCTCCTCCCAAAACATCCGGTAAATCGTTAATAAAAAGAGAAAATAATAACGGACTCAAAATGCAGCCCTGTCTGAGGCCCATCTGTGTGGCAAAACCACGAGTCAGCCCCTCCCTGCACCACACACTAGCAGACGTGCCATTGTTCAGGTGTTTTATAGATTGTAACATCCGCGTCGATACTCCCAAACACGATAACTTGTATATTAACGATTTTCTGTCGATAAAATCGAACGCAGAGGTGAAGTCCACAAAAAAAAAAACAACCGGCTCCCTACATGGTCTCCCCACAATTCCGGCGCCTGTGCCACTTTTTGTTTTAGAGCGTCTGTAAACCATAGAGCTAGTCTACCGGTAGGTAACAAAATCTATAGAACCAACTAACCTAAACATAAAGTCATTTCCCATTAATAACTCCCACCTTCCCTTGCAAGCCTACTGAAGAACTGGGACCATGAACTGGATAGACTGTGCAAATATGGCACTGTGTGATAATATGAATGTGATTTCATAGTGTGCAAAATAGACTCAGTGAAAGTGTAACTCAAATTTTGCAATTTTGGCAACACTGGATACTTTAAATTAGATCTCTCTGGGATTGACTAAGTAAATAGTGGGTACAGAATATTACATTGCTTTTGTTTTTTGAAATGTTTCTATGAAGAAAAAATAAAAGTAACCCTTCCAAATCTAGCGGAAAGGAATGGGAAGTTTCCCATGCTTCTCTGATTTCAACAGTTTAAATTCTGCTTCTAGTTCTACCGGATTGACATTGACTTGTTTTGTGAGAATTTCAATATCTTCATTTTTCACACTTTAAACAGTCATTAATATTTAATCCCATCAATCTTCCTGCAACAGATATCATCTTTTGTTTCTTGAACAAACGCAGCATTCAGATTTTCGACAAGGGGGGTCCAAAACCGGGTAATAAATAAAAAGTTCAATTCTTCTTTATTTGCGTGTATGTAAGAAAGGGGAAGAAGGGTAACTAGTTTCTTCTATTAAGACTGATACTCATACTTCTATGAATATTTGAAATTTCAAATATTTAGTGTACTACACATGTCTTTGTTTTGATAAAGATTTCCTCAAATTGTTTACTATTTTTCAATTCTACCAAGCAAGATCTAGGTTTTTAACATCATAAAACTGCTGGCAAAGGTCTATTTTATGGCTTTGCAAAGGTTTATAATATAATACTATATTAATATATAGTACTTAAAATAATAATATATTTTCTAGTACTGCATTAAATACAAGTAAAAAGTACTCCTGAAACCATGGGAAGTCTCAATTGCTATTTTTATATCCTTTATTTCAAACTGAAGATTTCTTGAAACTTCAAGATTTTCAGTGTGCCCCTACTTAGAACTGCAGACAATAAAACCAGTTGTAGTGAAATGATTTGAGTCTCTCCCCACAAGAACCATGTTAAACCTTATGCTATTTTATGCCCCATACTTTTGATCATCGTATTAAGGGAGATGTCAATTAATAATGTAATTAATACTCATCCAAAACTCTGTTTTAGTTTTCTTTGAAAATGTTTTACTTTTTGAATATTTAAATTTTTCTGAATTGCCTATGAAATATATATATATAACAAACTAAACGGCCTATGGATATGTTATTATTTAAATCTATAAAACAAGACATGTCTCATAATTGTAATACTAAAAACAACTAGCGATACAAATAAATGCATGAGATTTAACATTTTGTTATGCGACTAGAATCGAGATGGCCACCAGTATATCCGGTATGATGATTTTTTTTTTGTTCTCTTAGGGACAAGAAGCTTATAAATTGCACTTAGTCCTGTAAGAACCTTTGTGCTGCTTCCGGAGTGACAGGATATTCAGGTTGGGTAAGGTTAAGGAGTAGGGGCTGCATGAGGAAGAATTAGGGCACTACATCTGAAAGTCACGTCTCCCTGGAAGAAGGGAAGGCCAGCTTTGAACCAGCCTCTCCAGTCAAAGTAGGTAGGGGATGGCACACCCCTTGTTGAGGCTACCAAGAACCTCTTGAGGTAAGGGAACAAACCCTACCAACTCCAACAGTTGTCCGCCCACAGTAGACCAGACCTATATGAATTGCCCTTGAACCCCAGAAATCTTGACATTTTAGTGATGTGCCTCTCCTGGACATCCATAAGGTTGCCCAGATTTAAGTGACACATCGGGTTTTTGCTGTGCCCAGTCATTGGTTCAACTGGAAGCCAGCCAGAAAGTGATCCCTGCTGGGTAATAAAAGTACCCTTAATAGTATGACTTTTTGTTTTCAATAGCATGAATTTTATCCAATTCAGATATAAACTCTAACGCTGTATTACACACCTTTTTGCAAAACTAAACCTTTATAGTATATAGGCAACTGGGTTGGGTTTCACAATTTGTCCAGGATGTCCTCCAATTAAAGAAGACTGATCTAGACCGTCTTCAATACAACATCTACAATATAGCAAAAACATTAAAGATTTTTGAACCTCTTTAAAATAGTTTCTTCATTAAAAAAGTTCCACAGATCAAACTTTTGAATTAAAGAACTCTTAATAACTCACTATTCTGCCTTAATTTTAAACATTAAGTATGTGTAGAATGTGGATATTAAATGTAAGGAGACAATGTCACCTTGCTTGTTTATAAATGAACGTGTGAAAATCGGACATTACAATTTGTACATTTCAATAATTTTAAAACTTTAAACATTGTACAGCAAGGATTGAACCCTCATTTACTGTAGATATCTTTAGTTTTTTTTAATTTAGTTAGTAAATCAGTTTTTATATTGATTAATAGTGCTTTTACACCCTCTGATATGTTATTTTGAACCAAATTTAATTCTTTGGACATAACTATACTTTTTGGAAGCTACTCGAATTCTATCAAATATTTTCTTAATAAACCTTAATTAATACTATTGAGTGTTTTGTATTTGGAGTATTATTATATGAAGTGGGCTGAATTCTTATCTGAAAGGTCACCACACTACCAATTGTTTGACTTCAAGATGAATAACGTACCGTAACAAGTAATTCAGCTCTATTTTATGTTTACATTTTTCAGTACTCTAATACTTAACTAATTATTATTCATGAGTTCCCAAGCATCAATCAGTATTTTGTATTCTTCATTCCCCCTAGCAACCCCGAAAAATATTTTTGTATATTTTTTATTTATTATTGAATTAAGTTCTTCTGATTACATATAGAAAGGTATAAATTACTTAATGATTAGATTTTCTATAATGAACTAGTTCCATATAATTCTGATTATATTTTAAGATATAGTAACATCCAAATAGTGCAATCATATCATAATAATGTATACACATCACTACAAAGCTTGATCAGATAATTTAAGAACGTATTTTAGGGGGCAAAATAAGACTTTTCTCGCATGATTATTTTCTATAAACACACCTCTGAAAGCCTTCCAAACTTGATCTCAGTTGTATAGTAACTTTAGCACTACTTTCCTCGAATACACATGCATTTTTAAACCTCCTTGAAATTACTTAATGTTTATTACTTAACCTTTATAGTATACCATATTTGTTTTTAAAACCTTCAATACCAAGAACATTTTCCCCAATTCAGGTCAAAACTGTAACCCTGAATTTTTGTTAATCGAAGCCTTTAATAGCTTACTATGTTAACCACAGTTGTTACAGCCCAGCCTTTGTTCTTTTCATTTAATTTGTTTATTGATTTATGTTTCATAGAAATATATCTTAATGCAAATTCATTTAGACATAATTTTATTGTTGGGAAAGTAGAATTGGTGGCAGTCTTAAATATTGTGGATGACACCGCTAATATTTATGACATGGATCACTTAGGGGTTTTAAGTGCTTGTTCTCACAGCGTGGAAAGTGACAGCTCCTTTTCACACCCAGACAAGAACATAATGTAATCCTGTCCATAAACCAAAGGATGTCACCCCATGTTTATGGTAGGGTTGCCTTGGGGTGTGAAGGAACCTCATGCCTCGTAGGAAGATTCACCTCAGGACATTCCCCCAGAAGCCCAGAGCCACCCTCCTTGAGTCAGCCTAGTTTCAGAACTCACTAGGATAGGGAATAACAGTTCTCTACATTTCATATAGTTTTAGTTAGGACTCATATCTAAAATGGACTGAATATTTTCAAATGTTGGGAAGAAAGCTTAACTCTGCTTGTTTCCTGATGTCAATCTTAAGAAATGTTGTTGACATAAAAACAAAACTTATGATTCATCATGCTATGTTTGCTTCAGTCATGCAATATGGCATTGAAGTTTGGGAAGTTCTGGTAGGCTGGCAATTTTAAAAATTCAAAACAAATATTTAAGGATTATGACATTTTCCAAAAGAAGAACTTTAGGCAAAGGAATACTTAAAGACTTAATTCTATTAACCTGTCTATCAGTTTATGTGATGAGATGCTTATTGTTTGTAAAGCAGAATTTCAAGCTTTTTTTGCAAATCACTATAACCATAATTACACTACAAGAAATTATGGTTCCAAAATTCATAGACTTTGTTTGATTGAGCGTTCACCACAGTATCGTGGAAGAAAAGTATATACAATAAGTTGCCTACTAGATTTAAACCAATTCAAAAAGACAATGAATTTAAAATAAAAAAGTTTTCAGATATGCTAAAAGAAAAAATTATTACTCTAATGAATATATCTATTTGGTACAATAATTTAATAACATTATGAATATAAATACATAAATTTATACATTTGATTTTTATGACTGTTGTATAATTTAATAACATACATACTTAGTTGTATAACATCATACTTTTTTAAATTAAACATTTGACTTTGACGGTTGTTTCATAACTGATAGCAATGTTAAAGTTCTATTTTATACCTTGACAATGTCACCTGTTCTTTATTTATTTATTTATTTATTATTACTTCCAACGGTACAACGCCATTTAACATATTTACAAACATTAACAGACTTCTAAGATGACTATATTAAATTAAAGCTAGAAAAATAGAACATCACATTGTATACACAACAACAACACAGCAATCAGCATAACAGATAATCATAAGGCAAAGCAGTAACAACAATAGTTTGACGCCAAAAATTATTCAACATTCATAGCAGGAATCAACATAAGTAACAAGTATCAATAATAAATAGGTCAAGAATAACAAAGATAACAATCAAATATAAGGTAAACCATTGCAATAAACTGTCAGACAAAACGAACCACTTGAAAATCAACATGATAATAGAATATAAAATAATAACAGAATTATAATATGTAGAGGATAAAATATAATATATATATATATATAACAGAAACTATAATATGTAGGAAAAAATAATATACAATTATACATTACGAGGTAAAACAAACTATAAATTAAGGAAAAACAACATAAGAATAATAACAAGCACGTGCACTGATGAACTCATGTCAACACCCTGGAGCACCTCCACTTAAAGGACAACCAAGAGCCCTGGAAGAAATCCAACCCAGCGCAGACAAAATCCCCCAGTACGCTGCATCCCTCGCCAATCCACAGCTGCTAGCATAGCTAGTTTGGCCGGTATACTCTTCCAAACACTGCCTTTGATCTAGTTTCCTCTAGGAATGTAGAAGTTTACTTGACGAAGGAGGTCAGGACAATCCAACTTGCCATTAACCAACTTGTAAAGAAGCTGAAGATCTTGCAATTGACGTCTAGTGTGAAGAGGATGCAGGTTGAATCTCAGCTCCAATTCTTCAATTGGAGTCGTCAGGTAGCCATAGTCCATTCGAACGCCCAACACACCCTCAAAAAAACGAAGCTGGACTCGGTCCAAGCAGTCGATATGGGTAATAAGATGAGGGGACCAGATCACTGAACCATACTCAAGGAAACCGGAGGGCGAATGAGAGACTTGTAGAGGATCAGGAGCGACTGGGGTGACCTGAAGCTCCTAGTCGATCTCATGATGAATCCCAAGAGGGAGTAAGCTCTTGATACAACACCATCAATATGCTCCAAAGGGTCGAGTGTAGAGGTGAAAACAACTCCAAGGTCCTTAACACTGTTCACCATCTTCTCAGCACCAATCCATTGATGCGCGGTAGTCAAAGATATATGGAAATTGACTAATGAGAAAAAAGACACCACTTCGCACTTGGAGACATTCAGCTCCATAGCATTGGCAGCACACCACGTTTCAATCCTGGTGAGGCTGGAGAACTTGCTGATCGAACGTAGAGTGAACCCTGGTTGTAGACCTTTAGATCGTCAGCAAACAGCAGACAATTGACCGGAAATTCACAAGTTAATATCATTTATGAAGATGTTGAAAAGTAATGGACCCAGATGTGAACCCTGGGGAACCCCTGAGGAAGCACAGAATGGTGCTGACAGAACACACCCTCACATTTGACCATGAGTTTGCGGTCCCCAAGGTAACTAGCCAACCACCTCAACAACGGCCCACCAACCCCATAACCAGCAAGCTTCGCAATCAACCAGTCCCGTGGTGCACCCTGTCAAATGCCTTAGAGCAATCCAAGTAGATACAATCCACCTGACATGAGTCAACAAAGGCAGCCATAACATACTCCTGAAAAACAAGCAAATTAGTGATTGTAGATCGATTTGCGAAGAAAACAATGCTGACTATCGGATATAAACTTTCTTAGATAGAAGTAAAGATGGTCCAGGACCAGTGCCTCAAAGACTTTCGCCAGAGCAGACTGAATAACAATAGGTCTAAAGTTTAGTTATGTTGCAACGGTCTCCTGACTTGAAGATTTGGGACCACGAATCCCTGCCTCAGCACTGAGGGAAAAGTTCCAGAGGCCAGTAGCAGATTAAACAACACCGCCAAATGCGAGGCAAGAAACAGGAAGCACAAAAATCTCAGTACACAAGGAGGAATGTGCCATCAGGGCCAGCACTCTTAAACGGATCAAGAACCTCGAGCTTAGCTTCGACATCGGTAGCAGATAGCACTATTGAAGAGAGTGAATCATTCCATCCGAAGTCGAAGTGAGGCACAGAGCGATGTCAGTGTCGCAAAACACAGAAGAAAAATGCCGAGCAAAAAGATTGCACTTCTCAGTTGGATCATCAGCTGTATTGCCATTCAGATGCAATTGCAGGCAGCGCACTGGAACTCTTGAGGTCCTGCACATGCGACCAGAAGGATTTTAATATTGTGGGGTATACCTTCCTCAACCTTGCCAATGTAAACTCGGTAGCAGTCAGAAGTTTTTTATTTTGCATTCCCTTCGCAATTTTTCGGAAGCACTCAAGATAAAAGGGATCGCCGGTCATTTTGAACTTCCTGTGGGCAGTTTTTTTTATTAATAACCAAATTCTTGAGCGAGCTCATTTGTGAACCATTTAGGAAACTTTGAGCTTTTCAATCCTCTTTTATAGGGGTGTTGCGAGATACAGCAGAGGACAAACTGGTCACAAAAATAATTTCTTGTGTTTCCTATCTTCCAGCTGTGCTGGATTAATAGAATGTATATTATGTAAACTGTGACGATAAATAATTTGAATTTGAATAGGACAGAAGGCAATAGCTCTCTGTTGATAAATCTGTGAGTTTTTGAGGTATTTTTGATAAAAATCATTAGTATAAGTGAAAGTGTTTTGAAATCAATTAATGAGTTTGAATAACATACGTGAACTCCAAAATAAACCAAAGTTAATAAATTTTCACTAACACGTTATTGTGCATTTTTCAAAAATTTAAAAAATGAAATGTTCTCAAAATTTGGTGTAATTAAAATTACCATAAGTAGTTGTTTTTACACAATACTGTACAGTAACTGTAGCAAAGACTTGCAGTAATTTTAACCTCACTTTATGTTTTTTTAATTTTTTAATCCAAAATTGTTTCAATATTAACTTGATACCAAGACATCAAGGCTTTTGTAATCTCAACTAAAGAGTCACTTAATAAACAAATCTTTTCACAAATCTCATTGAAACTTGCTATCAAGGTTCTACTGTGGGTATGTTTACTATCACAAAATTTGTCCACCTGAGACAAGAAGAAGACAAGAAAATTAAAAGTAGGTACAAAATAGGAAGATCCACGATTGAGCGTTCTTTTACCAACAGTAAAATAGATAATGGAAATATCATTCAAATATTACAAAACTATCATTCATGAACATTGTTCCAAACAATATTTTTCATAATTCAACGTTTTGTACTGGAACTGAACATGTCTAGCCAAACATCGTAAAAGGAGGGTAAGTTGCATTACAGTAAAATTCTGATCCATAGTGTCTTCCCCCATCATCAACTTCCTGACCAAAAGCTCGAAATATCAACATTCCCCACACTAATTCATTTAAATAAAACAGATATAGTTTTGATAACTTCTACATAAGCTGTAAAACCCTTGTGATAAATTTATGAGTTAATATTATACCATAAATAAAATAATAATGTTTTACGATGTAATATGTTTTTCAATCACAACCCTTTGTTGTTTGGACTCTAACTTTTGATCAAATAAATTATAATTTTGTACAGGTACGTTCTTGAATTTAGTTGAATGGCACAACTGGGATAGAAGGATTTTATTAGTAAAGAGTGGGGTTTTAGTCATAAATAAATCACTCAAAAAACTTTAAATGGGTTACGGGTTGTTTGGTAAGTAGGAACCATGTACTATATATTTATTTTATGAAGAGATCACAGTTTCAACTTTTACCATAAGTCTTATGGCTTAGTAACATTTTATTAAATAAACATATACACAACCATTCTGGCTCATACCAGCCATAGAAATTGTGTATATAATGTAAAATAATACAAATATCTTTTATTTCAAGTAAGTTTCTTATAATATAATGTGGTTTTAAAATATTAAAAAAATCCAAAATATCTATAATTTAATAAAGAACAAAAATAAAATGAGTATTAGGCATGGAATATAATTTGTTGATTGTTGTATATTCTAAGCTGTTAACACAGTAGGTACCTTTGTATCAATATTATTTTTCTGAAAACATTCATTTTATGTTCATTCAAAATTTAGGAACTAGATTTATTTACCAATGATTATTTTATCCATGTAACAATATTTAAGAACTTTAACTTAAAGTTTGTCTCACTTGTGTATTTCTGCAATATATAAATACATATTTATAAATCAAAATGCCATTACTTGTATCCTCTTACCTTAAACATTTGGTAACAAATCTTGTATATGAGCAGCAGTGGTTTAAACCTACTATGCCGGCTCCTACCACAGCAACTGACATATTCGTGAAGTTTACTATGAAAGCAATGAGACTGAATGCACACACTAACACTGGGCAAACACACTGTCGTTGACATGAAATATCTTACTCTGATACCAGCTAGATACCATGTGAATGGAAGCTATTCACACAAGTGATTAATCAACCATTGTTATCTCTAGATTCCTCTATCTTAATTTTTGTTGTTAACCCCATTTAAACCTAAGGGGACACTTCTAAATACTAGCCTAGTTGTATGGGTGTACCAAGTAAATATGTCATAATAAATGCAATTTAAAAATGCACTGGTTTATTTCTTTTTAAACTTAATTGATGTTCCATAAGTTACATCAGATACTTTCAAAAATATAATAAAATATGGAGATACATAAATACATTTTAGTCTTAACTTCTTAAATTTTTTGTTATACTTGGTTCTAAAATTTTACAAGGTCATTCTCAGAGAGCTGATTAACATTTTTCCTATTTCAAATATTCCTTCTTGCTACGCCCCAATGGTCTTGAAAACTCTTTTTTTTGTCCTAATCAGCAGATAGTAAATGTGTATGTAATCACCTGTCAAAGTGAAGAAAAATAAGTATAAATAATGTATATACATTTAAACAGGTCATAGTAAATTTTTGTTGTTGTTCATCAGTCAAAGTCAGTTAACACTTTAACATGCAGGAGCTTTTCTTTGTCTGGGATTGTTTTTGTTGGAATTTTAAATCAATTACAGTAAAACACCATAATTTATCAAAACATAAATGTGTTAACTGATAAGCTAAGGACAATTGATTTTAGTGTCCTCTTTAGACGTTGGATTTGTCCCACTCCGCCCCAAAATAGTTCATTATCAAATTAAATAGTTTCCAAAGTTCGAACTAAAGTGTCATTTGGTACTGAAAAAGTTGGAGCTATTCAATAATATATAATAATGAATATAATAAAAATGAATATATAATAATGAATGATATAATAAATAATGGAAAGAGAATTCTAGAAAATTTTAGACGTAGTTATAAAAACAGATTGAATCTCCGACTTCAGGGCCCCTTTCTTTAAAACTTATATCTAAAATGGATCCAAGATATTGGAATATCTTTCAGTGACTGTCACTTATATCAGGATTGTTTGGAATGCCACTTAAAAAGAATATGCTCAAGGTGTCCCTGTTTTTCAAAATGACATTTGCTTGCGAGGCCTTGTGTAACTGCTAGTAATTTAATAAATTAGATAATTGGATATGTGAATTTCATATAGATATGTGAATCTTCATGACAATTCCAGAGTAGTAATAATTCATGCAAGGGATATAATAAAATAAAGTACATAATATACGCGTATTTTATTTTTCGACTAGTTTTTTTACCAAAAACAAAACTACAAAATATGTTTTTGTATCTAGGTGTAAACGAAACAGATTATTGATTATATGCAGTATAATACAATGTGTATTTTCAGATTCTATGCAAAAAATATAGTGTTATAACAGCTGTAAAAACATCTATATATATATATATATCAAGCATTCTATACCAATTACATTATGAAACTAAAATTTATTTATTTATTTCAGCTTTACTAATTAATTTAAAATTCAAAAACCTAACAAAATGTATTGTAATTAGAAACAAAAGGAAAAACAAAATAAACATAGTAGGTATCAGTGGTTATATCAAAATCATAACCTATTTATCATTTTGTCTGTTTTTTTAAGAATTAAAACTCGTATTATACATATAAATATTTTATAACTGTTTTTGTTGCAAATAGTATTTATAGAAAGTGTGGACTAAAATATTTTGTAGTAAAAGTGAGTAATGATCGGATTTCATTTATTCACATAAAACACATTATGAGAAGGTTAATTAAAGAGAATATTAAGCATCTAAAAGCTCTGAGAGTTTGTTTGAAGTTTATGGTTTGTAATATTAGAAACTATTCATGATAATAAAGCTTGACTTTTGTTTAGAACAACCAACAAAAATACAAAAACATTACAATGTATATGGGTGAATATTAGTCACTGCTTTAGAATGAGATGCATCCTATTGTTTTTTCCACATAAATGAATAAATTAGGATTTAATGTTTTTTAGGTGTGACATTGTTCGTATGATGGCTAAAATCAAAATAATCATATCCAAATTCTTTCAGTTTTTATCCAAGTTGTAAATGTATTATCATGAATAACTTTAAACCATTATCAACTCAGATAGTGAAGTGAGAGTACACACTTGGCAGTAAACTCTGTCTTACTGATGTGTTCACATGGGACCACTAGGCTGTTAAGACAAACTGATAGGAAATCAAGAAGGCTCTTGAAAATAAAACACTGAAAATATAAAACTTAAAACTATTAAAACAATATATTAAAACTAATTGAAAATTATATTTATTCCTAATGAAACAGCTTTTCAAGAGCATGTATGTAAGAGAAGATTTCATCAAGATAGGTTATACATTGCTATACAACCCACATAAGTAGTCTTCTACCTACTATTTACTATATAAATTAAACCAATCACATGTTAAACAATTTAAAATAAATTACAGAATTTGCTATTTATCTTAATATTAAAAAACAGAAAATTATTTTTTAAAAGTATTTAGAGGAAATAATATTTTAATAACAGTATAAAATTAATTTCTAAACTCTTCATTTCATAATTTGGAAAAAAACAGCTCTAGTGCTTTGATTCAAGTAAAACTCTAAAATTGAAGAGTTCAATAAGTATATAGCCAGTGGGTGTAGTGGGGCCGGAGCGGTCCGGAGCGGCGCTCCGGCACAGCTTTAAGAAGCGGAGCGTCGCTCCGGCATAGCATTCTAGAGCCGGAGCTGTGTACTGGAGCGCCACCCGCCTGTAAAAAGTGGTAGGCAGGGGCAGGTGACGAGTCGCTGGATAATAAAAAGGCCAGAAACAAACCCACATCACTTATATGTCCGTTGAGTGGTATCAAGGGTAATTGTAGGCACTGTGCAATAGACAACTCTTGTAACTCGCAAACTCGTCCATCTCCTACTAACTGCAGGGTGTGTATACTTACACAGACAGGTCGAGACCATGTTATACGCGTTCCCGGTCTCTATTTTGTTATGAGTGCTTGTATTAAGCTGTTATCGTCGAAAGTCTTAGTCGTAGTGGTTGAGTTCAAACAGCATACCGTATATACTGTTAGTTTTGTTTGAGTTGAGTCCTCTATTAATACATTTGTGAAAGCCTATTACTAATTTTTTAATTATTAGTTTGTGAATTTTGTGAAGTGATGGAACCAAAACCTAAAAAAAATATATATAACGTCATTTTTAGTGCCCCTAATATGACTGACTCTAATCCAGTTCCTGGAACATCAAATCCAAAAGCTAAAATTAAAATAAGTAACCTCGCTGAGCCTGAGCCTAATGAAAAGGAAGTTCGAGAAGATGACCACCCCCACAGAACACATTGGCCTGAAATTTGGACAGAAGATATGTGGGAGATAAAGAAGGCGGCTTTTCCTTGGATAGACTCAAAGGAAGGTAAATTAGGCTGTAAAATTTGTTTTGAAGTCGGTAATTTGGGAGCATACAAAAAAGAACATGTTTCGCTTTCTTATGAGTGGCGTTCGTACAAAGTTTGTTTTTATGGCTCAAATAGAACAAATCAACTCAAATCTTTGAGGGAAAAAATTATTGAACATAAACAGTCGAAATCTCACCAAATCGCTCAAACAATTATTGACAAATCAAACAAACATTCGATGCCACAAGTAATTGTTCAAATGAATCAAGCTCAGCTCGATTCAACTAAAGGCTGTGTTTAGATCGGCGTATTTTATTGCTCAAAACGACCGTCCATACAGCGACCATTTCGGATTGCTTGAGCTATAAAAACTGAATGGGGTAGATGTCGGCGTAGGCCTTCATTCAAGGTATAGCGCGATCGAAATAATAGATCATATTTCAAAGGAAATGAAAATGCGCATTTTGAATCAAGTAAAGGAAATTTCTGGAAAAACTGTCAATAATCATTGATGAATCCACAAGCATTAGTTCTAAAATTCGTCCTCATTGTATATTTAAAATGTGAAATTAGCAAGGATAAACCACCAAGTACTTTATTTTTGGACTTAGTCGAGCTTTCTGATCAAAAAGCTGAGACAGTTTTTAACAGTGTTCTCCAGTGCCTTGAAGGATATGGTTTTAATGGCGAGTACTTAAAACAAAACTTGGTTTCCTTTACAAGCGACGCTACGGGGCGAACGCCATGTTGGGAAAGCACTCAGGTGTAGCAAGGAGATTTTTATCTGTTTACCCTAATATTATCATATGGCACTGTATGAATCACAGACTGGAACTGGCTATTGGGGAAGCCATAAGTGAAGTAGCCGGGGTTAACCATTTCCAGTCATTCATGGATAAACTGTATTCATTGTACAGCACATCTCCAAAGAATAAGCGAGAGTTAAAAGAATGTGCACAGGAGCTCGATATTGAAATGTATAAAAATCGGCAGAATTGTAAGCACGAGGTGGGTAGCAAGCAGTTTTCGTACTGTTTCAGCCGTGTGGTTTGGTTATCAAGCCTTAGCCAGCTACTTCTCTAAAGCAATGGATGATCCTGAGAGAACATCCACTGATAGATGCAAATATAATTCTTTATTGAAGAAGCTGACTTCCCATAAGTTTTAGTTAAACTTAGCATTTATGTATGACATTCTTGCTGAATTGGCTTTGTTGTCTGAAAGTCTGGAAAACAGAAGCACGTCCCCTGTATTTGCAGACAAACTAATTCATAGATCAATCAGATTCTGGAATTTTTGAAAGAAAAACCTGGGACAAGACAAGAGTTCTGGAGGTACAAGTCGCCATGAGGGAAGGCTGTTTTGCTTCTGTAAAGTTAAATGAAAACCCTAAAATCGTATAATTTAATGGTGAGCAGTTGATTTCTAGTGTAATCAGCAACTTAAAGAAGAGAATGTTTACCGCTAGCTTAGGCGAAGAAATTGTCAAGAACGAGGAGTTTGTAGAGCAACTAAAAGTTTTGGAACTCGAATACTGGACCTACTGATATTCAACCTGAGTTTGGCCAAACTCAAGTGGAGCAGCTATGCAAACGCTTCAAGTTGAACATCAAACAGAGCTGTGACTGCTTACAGGGATTACTTGGACAAGAGCAGGCGGGTACCTGATGGACTGCAAGAGCTTATAAAACTGCATTAAAATAATACCCTGTAGTTCCGCTGACTGTGAAAGAGGGTTCAGCAGTATGAATAACATCCTCACACCATTAAGGAACTCATTAACAGTAAGTTATGTCTCAGCCCTACTGCTTTTAAAACTCCAAGGGTCCTCCGCTCCGCAGATGGAAGCCTGACTCCTATGTCATGACATGGCTAAGAAAACATCGTTCAGCAGCCGACACCCAAACAAGAATAGCAGAACCTCCAAAGAAAGGAAATGGGAATGGAAAAGGAGAGGAATTTTGGGACATACTTTAGAGATCATCGCACAATATTCATGTTCGTGTTACCGTTGAAAATATGTAAAAATATTACTTTTACAATCTTATAAATAAAAATGAATGTCGAAATGTGTTGGTAAGCGCTAAACTCGATAACGGGTGGACGGATTCGGTTAATTCTTTTTGTAAAATTTTCATTAAAATCCAAGGAAGGTTTTTATGAAGAAAAAGTTAAGAAAATATATCTGGAATATTTTGGAATTCAGGAAAAATTGTAGTTTGTACGTTTCATAATTAAAATTAAACTGGCACTAAACAGCTGTTGACAGCTATAGTTCGACAAACTTTCTGAAACATCTGCTTACATTTAAATGTTACCAATAATAAATAAACAGTGCGTGATCGTGTAATGCAGATAGTAAATAAAACATTAATATATCTGTGACCTAATCTATTGAGTTTGCTTTTGTCAACTGATACACGAAACAAATTCGTATATCGTGTTTTGTGCAGAGTGTTTACTTAGTTAGTGTTTGTTTAGTTCGTGATTAGTGAAAAAATAATTTTATATTTGATATGCCTCCTATAAGATGAAGCAATTTAGGTAGAAGAACCAGAAATGCTACAAAACCAAGCTAATTACCGATCTAATCGTACTGCACAAGAACGTGACGACGGAAATGAACGTGAAAAGAATTCGGATATTACAAACGCGTGAATCGCGAGCGCGACATTCAAACTAATAATCGCGCAAGTTTGAATCGAGCTGCTTTCAGTTACGATGTGTCAATTGACTACAGTAACTACCAATGTGTTGTTATTGGTTCTATGAACTCGGTTTTGCTCACACTGTAAGGCATTAAAATACAAAAACGAAGCCAATGGATTGTGTTGCGCAAATGGTAAAGTAAAATTGATACCATTGGATCCACCACCAGAACCATTGTACTCATTGGTTTCAGGAATAGGAACAGATTCTATACACTTTTTGACACATATCCAACAATATAACAATTGCTTTCAAATGACTTCATTTGGGACAACAAATGTAGGTCGGGAAAATTTTATGCCAACTTTCAAGGTATGTATTATAGCAGTTACTCATAATTATTTTAGCGAACAAAATTTTCTGTCACCAAAGTTAAGATGTGTCACTAATCTTTAATTTCTTAATCACTTATATATCACTTAGTCATCATATTATATGGTGATTCAGTTTCAGTGACACTTTTATTATATTTTATATTTGATAGATATTAGTTAAAACTAAATATATAGCTTTTTAAGATAAAATATTATTTAAGTTTGATCACTGACAATCCATTAATTTATACCACACCATAATATTTTTTTTATTTACAGATACAAGGGCAAATATATCACAGAGCAGGTTCACTGTTACCAGTGTCAGATAGCGACAACAAATTCCTGCAAATTTATTTTATGGGCAATTCACCACAAGAAATTGATCTGCGTTGTGCACATAACAATTTAGTAAAGAGGTCTATTGTAGAACAATTACAAACTTTATTTCATCAAACACAATCAATTGATTATATTGTTTAAAACTGCCCTGGATCTGATGCCATCCGATAATCACAAAATTGTAATCAGAGCTGATAAAACACCTGCAGGTCAACATACAAGACGTTTTAATGCACCAACTATTGATGAAAGTTGCTATCGTTGTAGTTGGAGAGAAAACTTTGGAATCCCGTGATATTGTTTTACATCGTCGGAATGATCAATTACAACGTATAAAGGAAACACACCGCTCATATGATGCACTGCAATATCCCATTATATTTTGGCAAGGTGAAGATGGCTACGATTTCTCAATAAAAATGATAAATCCCATTACAGGTAACTAAAATATTAGTTTAGCTATGGCGATAATATCTCAGTCATTATATTATGTATATTTTAATTTTATATTTGAATGTTATTAAAACAAAATATATTTACAGGTTCTGAAACCAACAAAAAAGTCAGTTCAATGAACTATTATTCATACCGCCTCCTAATGATTCGGGAAAATGAAGAAAATCACATATTGAAATGTCGGCGATTATATCACAAATATGTTGTTGACATGTATGTTAAAATTGAAACGGAGAGATTAACATTCATCAGGTTGAATCAAACCAAACTCCGATCTGAAGAGTATATTCACCTTCGAGATGCGATTAATACTGATGGAAATGCACAGAATGTCGGTCGGAGGATGACTATTCTTCCAGCAACATACATCGGAAGCCCTCGGCATATGCACGAATATGCTCAAGATGCCATGTCGTAATGTTCGTCATTATGGTACAGCAGATTTGTTCATCACATTTACATGCAATCCGCAATGGATAGAAATCAAGCAGGAGTTATTCCCTGGGCAATCACCCATTGATCGTCATGATATTACAGCCAGAGTCTTTAGACAAAAAATTGAAATCTTTAATGGATTTCATCGTAAAAACATAATGTGTTTTGGTGAGACACGCTGCTGGATGTATTCTGTGGAGTGGCAGAAACGAGGGATTGCCACATGCACACATTTTGATTTGGTTGGTTGAAAAGATAAGGCCAAATGAAGTTGATGCAGTGATATCAGCTGAAATCCCTAATGTACAAGTAGATCCTGGATTGCATGAGGTAGTTATCAAAAACATGATACATGGTCCCTGTGGAACTCTTAATCAAAATTCACCGTGTATGATGGATGGTAAATGTTCAAAACGATATCCACGGACATTAATATCGGAAACAATTACTGGTAATGACGGTTATCCATTGTATCGTCGCAGATCGACAGCAGACAATGCAAAATCAACAATTGTCAAATTAAATCAACAAGATATTGAAATAGATAATCGTTGGATTGTTCCATATTACACCCATTTTATCAAAGACATTCAAAGCACACATCAACGTTGAATCTTGCCATTCAGTGAAATCTATTAAATACATTTGCAAATATGTAACCAAAGGGAGTGATATGGCTGTGATTGGAATTGGTGCAGAGAATTCCAATGATGAAGTTACCCAATACCAAATGGGCCGCTATGTCAGTAGTAATGAAGCAGTTTGGCGAATATTTTCTTTTCCTATTCATGAGAGACACCCTTCTGTTGTTCACTTAGCTGTGCATTTAGAAAATGGACAAAGAATGTATTTTACAGCACAGAAACGCAGTACAAAGAGCTGCTCAGCCACCATCTACTACATTAACCAGTTTTTTTAGACATGCCAAAACGATGATTTCGCACAAACATTGCTATATTCTGAAATGCCAAATATATTATACCTGGAATCAATCCTCAAGGAGATTTATACGACGGAAAACAAGGAAAACCAGTTCCAGGATATACAGATGTATATTCCACCGATGCGATTGGCCGGATTTATTCAGTACATCCAAGCAATGATGAATGAATGTTTTTATTTACGACTGCTATTAGTCAATGTACGAGGCCGAACATCATTCCAACAGTTACGAACTGTTGATGGTGAATTGTGTGGATCCTACAGAGAAGCCTGTCAACGTTTGCAATTGCTTGAAAATGACGCTCATTGGGATCAAACTCTCAATAATGCTGTAATATCATCACACGCTCATCAAATACGAACATTGTTTTCTATAATCATATCTACATGCTTCCCATCAAACCCAATTGATTTGTGGATCAAGTACAAAGATTATATGTGTGATGATATTTTGTATCAAATACGGAATAGAATGGGAAATCCAAATATACAAATCAGTGAAGAAATTTACAATGAAGCATTGATTTCAATTGAGGAAAATGTGCTTGATAATGTCAAACAAACTATTAATTCAATTAGGCCTGACCGCGCCCAATCGTCCAATACATGGACGCTTTTAACCAAGAAGTTGCATCGAGAAAAACTGTATGATTTCAACGCTTTGAAAGAATTAATTCAAACAAATCTTCCACTGTTTAAATGAACAACAGAAGTATGTATTTGAAACTCTTATGAAAGTAACAAATGATGAAACTGGAGGGATTTACTTCTTCTTAGATGCACCTGGTGGTACAGGAAAAAAACTTTTTTGATTTCATTAATATTAGCAACAATTCGCTCACAAAATAAAATTGCACTTGCACTCGCTTCGTCGGGAATCGCAGCAACTTTGCTTGAAGGTGGTCGTCGAACAGCCCATTCAGCACTAAAATTGCCATTAAATATGCAAAGCAATGAAACTCCAACCTGCAACGTTTCGAAGAACTCTGCAATTGCAAAGGTTTTGCAGCAATGTAAATTGATTGTTTGGGATGAATGCACGATGGCACATAAAAAATCTTTGGAGGCTTTAGACAGAACCTTAAAAGAATCTACGGAGCAATAATAACCGATTTGGTGGTGCAATGATTTTATTAGCAGGAGATTTTCGTCAAACATTGCCAGTGATTCCACGATCAACGCCAGCTGATGAACTCAATGCATGTCTAAAGTCCTCCAATTTGTGGAAACACGTCAAAGTAATTCATTTAAGCAAGAATATGCGTGTCGAGTTGCAAAATGACCAATCTGGAAACATATTCTCTAAACAACTCATTGACATTGGTAATGGCAAATTTCCTATAGACATGTTGACTGGCTGCATTAACTTTCCCCAAAGTTTTTGTCAGTTAACTCGATCAAAAGATGAACTTATTCAGAAGGTGTTTCCAGATGTTTCTCAAAATTACAGAAACCATGATTGGTTTGAGCGAACGAGCTATACTGGCTGCAAAAAACATAGATGTAAATGAATTAAATTTCAAAATTCAAGAACAAATTACAGGCGAATTGAGGATATATAAATCAGTTGATTCGGCTACTAATCAAGATGATGTAGTCAACTATCCACCGGAATTTTTAAACTCGCTGGATTTGCCAGGATTGCCACCTCACAATCTTCAATTAAAGGTTGGATCGGTGGTTATAATGTTGCGAAATATCAACCAACCGCGTCTTTGCAACGGTACACGGTTAGCGATAAAAAATTTACTAAACAATGTGATAGAAGCAACTATACTCAAAGGAAAGTATAAAGGAGAGGATGTTCTCATACCGCGCATCCCAATGATTCCGACTGATGATGTGCCATTTGAGTTTAAACGACTACAGTTTCCAGTGCGGCTTGCTTTTGCTATGACTATAAACAAGTCCCAGGGGCAATCATTAAGTGTTTGTGGTATTAATCTAGAAAACCCATGTTTCTCACATGGTCAATTGTATGTTGCCTGTTCCCGTGTTGCAAAACCATCAGATTTGTTTATCTATGCGCCAGGTAATCAAAAAAAAAAACATCGTATACCACAAAGCACTACAATGATAATAATAATAATTATGATTCACATGATTAACAATAAAGCGATTACTTACTTTTAAATCCTTATATATGTTTTATTTAATTATTTTTTATTCACAACGCCCTATCACCAGGGTGACGGTTCTGTTCAGGAGAATTTTTTTAAATACGTAGGCAAAAAAAACTGCCACATTACAAATCTTTATGACAGGACGAAGTCTGTCGGGTCAGCTAGTATTTAATAGTTTTTTAAAATGCATTTTTACGGTATTCTTTTTCAGGCTACTATAATGTATTAGCACGACAGCACAGTAATTTTTCAAAGTATGTCTAAAATCATAGCTTATTTGTTTGTCATTACAAATTGTGTTAGCCTAGTTTACGAAATAAAATGTCCTTTATTAATAATCAAAAAGATTTGTATTGCTATACCCAGCAACTCGCCGCTCCCACGGTGTAAGTATAATATATTTATATTACAGTTTTCACCATGAAATAATTACTGGTATAAAGTATATTTAATAATGAACCAGAATATATAACATTTATTACAATCTCTCTAGTTTAAGTAGGTAAAACGACAGTTTAAGTGGAGGTCTGCAAATGTAACGCCGCCGTCGGAACGCCAAGCTGACGACACGTGCCCGACCTTTGCGAGGGTGGCGGGGGGAATCTGCGCGGTAGCACACCTATTATACTTACACCATGGGTCGCTCCGGCACAGTTGAATTCGGCACTACGCCACTGTATATAGCCTAATATTGTAAAAATAAAAATAAGAGTTCCAATCATTAACCTATACAGGTAAAGAAAGTTGTGAAAAACTTGTAAAACTTTGACAACATAAATATATACTTTATATTAGTTTCAATTATTTCGTCTCAAAATAGTTTTAAATATGTTTCTGCTAGCCATTTCTACTCTATTTGAAGGCTCTTAATGTTTAATGTCTGACATATACAAGTTTGCTTAATGGAGCAGAATGAGATTTAAAATATGATGATTTCTTCCAACGATTTTAACTGTTAACGGAGGATAGGCTTTGACTCTTAGGGTATCTTTCAATTCCAGTACAATAAGACTCTTAATTCAGACTTTTATAATCTAAATGTTAAATTAGAAATTTAAAAGCACAAATTTTTTCTTACATGAAAAATGCAGATTCATTTCCAAATTTTACTTGTATTTCCTAATAAGACTGTTCAAAACACAATTATATGAAAGATTTTGAAAATCACAGATGAAAGATATTTTAGAGTGATTTGTAGGTTATAATGCTGCTTCTCCTTCCAAAACCACCTCAGTTCTTGTACATTAATAACATCATTATGTGTATTGTTGGTAATATAACGAAATTACTACCAAAGAATCGAAGCAAAATTTCTTTAAAGAAAAATCAGCAGAATAAATTATAAGCTTTTGGTAGAACCAATAGTGTTGACCAATTTTAAATTAGCTCTTCAAGTAGGTGCCGGAAACAATGATTTCCCTGTTTCCTTTGAGCTAGGGAGGGTACCATAGAGTAAGATTTCGTTGTAGTTCAACTTTCAGTATAGATTTTCCACTATATTTTTTTACTATGTTTCGTCCACGACAAGTCTTTTCTCAAGATGTAACAAATAAAGTAAGTTCCTCAATAGTCTCGTCTTGCATATGTCAGATAATACATATTACGGACTTTCAAATAGAACAGATACAATTAGCACAATCGTTTTTTCAGGTCTCTCAGGCATTTATTTTTACTTTCGGAATTTTATTAATTCCTTCAAGAGATCTCACACAAGAAAATGATATTTCTGTATTGTCTTAAAACTACTCGTTAAAATATATTTATAATCTTATTTTAGAAGAACTATAGATAGTAAAATTTGTATGGTGTGTAATTGATAAAATCAAGAGCAAATACATTTACAGATTGTTCTAAAATGTACAATGGAACACTCTTCTTCTTTATTGGACCTTTATATTTTTTTCAAAAAAGATTCTCTGCTTTTAGAACAGTCGAGTGTCGAATAAATTTATCAAAAGTTTTTAAAAATTACTTATCCTATTTTCATTAATAATATTTCAGGCACGTCATGATTTTGTACTAATACTGTATTTTGTTCAATGTCTTGTGTGAAATCTAGAAGGAAAGCATAACATTAGTAACATACACTTACAAACATTGATGCGTTTGTTTGGTTACAGAAAATATTCAGATTCAAACTAAACGATCTAGTATAATCTGAAACTTTAAAAAGTACAGTAGTGTGAAATAATTATTTTGGCTCAAGATTTGTTATAGTTTTAATATTTTATAAATTTATATCCTACATTGGATGGTTTTTTAAAATAACAAAAAAGGAGTATATATTTATATATTTAAAATCAAGCTACTTTGCAATTTGTTTAAGTTTGCATGTTTTTTTATAATTTCCAAAAAATTTTGAAACTCGTTTTTCCTTTGTCATAGGAATAGCAATATGTTAGGGAAAGTAAAATAATATTATCATGTAGTAGTGCATTAGGTATTACATGAGATTTTAACAATCTAAAATTACAATTTGCCTAAACTATTCAAATACATACATTTTATTCTATCAGACATGAGGTTTCGATTTTATGAAACTAAAGAATCTTTTCTCTAACTACTGGAATTGCAGAACAGTAATTTATTACATGGTTAAAGACAATTTATCTGTAAGCAGCTGATGGTCATTGCTCGACATCAAATGATTTACATCTAGTTCTTCAGTAGCGGATTTTTTTTTTATTAGTGAGAGTATGAAACATAGACTAGCGTATAAAAATAATTAATGGACGCTTTCTCACCTAATAATGATACGGTAACAGGAGCCACCATTGAAAGTCAGAGATATAATTTTTTTACAAGGTTGAGGAGATCTAAACCTGACAGACTACTGCAACTTTAATAAAGTTCAAACTCTTTGAAAAACTTTGTAAAACAAGATAGTTCCTCTAGCAGATAATCTCTACACATTACTCAAAAATAAACATATGCCACTTCTTCACCATGTTTTCTCTGTTTTGCACTGAAACTGTGATATCCACTTGTTGTGGGTCATCTTTGTCTTTTTCTCGAATTTTAAATATAGTTGGATCAACAGTGGCGAAAATAGTCTTGAGCATGTGATATTCATTCACCTGTTATTTAGTTCAGTCAACAGCAGAAGATCATTAGTGGTATTATAACGTATTTAACCCTTTATAGGGAACAATTCTGGGACCTCCTTTAAAAGTTCAATTTTTGTTGCTAGGCATTTAGTAATGTTCCTACTAATTACAAAAAAATATTTTTTCCCCATATATTATATATATATATATATATATATATTATATATATATATATATATATATATATATATATATAAAACGGTGGGTAAATTATTATACCACGGCTCATTGCAGACAACGACTGAAAAATACAAATTCTTAAGTGGGCATTGGTATAATAATTTACCACCTATATACCAGTGGAGAATAAATTAGCTTTACACCTTAATTAAAAGCAATTAATTTATTTGGCACATAATACAAAGATACAAAGTTACCATAAAACTTATGTTGAACTAAAGCAACCTTTGCAAAGCTCCAAGTCACATTTTTTACACTGGAGATTATTTCTCTTCTGTTTTTCTTTAGTGGAGCAGTAGGCACACCTTCTGTACGTTGCTACAACAGGCATGTGCTCACCTACTCCAGTCAGCCTAACTTTGTTACATGTAGCCATCATTTCTATTCCTTTTCCTGCCCCACGAAGTTTCAATTGGAGGCCCAGGTCTTTGTTTGGAAGAAAAATCTCCTATGAGGTCATTGGCTAGTTCAGACCTGTACATGAAATGGCTAAGGGGCTTATTGACAATCAACTAGTTTTCTGGTTCCTGTGCTGTCACCACGTAGAACAACTTTTGATGGATTATGGTAGTTACTCAAAACAGAAACAGATTTCTTGCCGTGATCTTTCTTGCAAACTGGACAGGTCTCCAAAATTGTACTGCATCATACTGACCTTGCTCCACGTCTTTGTCACTACTGAGATTTGTGGGATAATGTTTTCGATCTGACCTGAATGTGCCACATGCAAAAAACACTATTTTCAAGTAGTTTTTCAACTAAAGGCACGGTGGAAAAAAGTTATCAAAATAAACACAGTAATTCTTTTTGAGGTACTTTGGGATTATACCGACCACACCCAGACATGAATCGTTTATTTGACATTTTGCTTCTACTGATTACTAGATTAGCGTAGAACAATATTTCGTCAATATAAAACAGGAATTGTCTTATCGCAAACCCCTCCCCATCCTCAGACAGAGGTCAAAATCGAGCGGTCTAATAGATAACGTGATTGCAGAGTCTCGCCGCCCGTTCAGCTGGTGCGTCGCTTTGTTGTACTTCCGTGTTTTACCTCTACATTTCTCCAAAGACAAAAATTTAAAAAAACAAGCATTCCCAAACTAAAAATAAACTCTTTATTGAAAAAACACTCAAAACTTGTTTTTATTCTTGATCACATTCCGCCACCCAAAATGCGAGTGCCTCCGGCCATCAGCGCGGGCTTCGGCAGCACCAAAGGTGCTACCGAAGCCCGCGCTGATGTCGACGAAAAGAAAAACATCCCTCGAGATAGTACCTATCAGTAAAATATCAAATTCTAGAGGGTCTGATCAGAAATATAAATTGAATTGTAATGGAAAGGCAATTATGTACCGTGCAAATCATGTGATGCCGCCGCCCTGCCCTAATCGGGATTATCGAGAAAAGATAAGATAACAGCGACAACATTACCGAATCACAATACCTGGAAATGCTTGTAATTATGTAATTAAACAGTTGTTTTTTTCGTTCTATTATGTTTGTTTCTATAAATTTATATTTTTGTGTTCTTCATACTGGTGTGGTCGGTATAAATTCCCAAAGTACCCTTTTTGATAAAATAAGGGAACACATACCCACTACTACCTTTTCTCCCAAAAGAAGTTCAGGGTTACCACCTTTTGCCCCAGTATACACTTCAATAGAACATACAAATCTCCAGTCTGAGAAACAAGCTATAGCCCAAACCTTGAACCCTCGTTTTACAGCCTTTTTTTTGGCATTTATTGCTTCATTGTGTTTCTTTTCCTTTGAAGCCAATCATGCTTTCATCGACTGATAAGTTACGTGAAGGCTGGAAACATTGTTTGGCATTTTGTTATTGACATAATCAAGTAATGGTCGAATTCCATCCTCTGAATTCTGCTGCTTGGTCGTCGGTAAAGGCAAACAGGTCCTCTATTTCATTATCCCCCAGTGAAGTATGCTTTTGCTTCTCTTGACATCCTAAAATGACACAAATAAATGAATAATATTTACGTCTATTGAATTACGTCTAAAATCAGTAGGTTAGGATGAGCAAATAGTATCTGGAAAATATTTTGATAAGGAAAAGTATAAATTTACTTTTGTGTAAAAAAAGATTTTGTTAGGTTTAGTAAGAATAACTTGCCATTCATTACAGTCAAACCTAGGCTACAGAAGCATTACTTGTTTGGTTGCTAGAAAATGCAGTAGTAACCTCGATGTAATGAGCTGAATATTATTGTATGTTCATAATATTTGGTACATATAGCTTTATATATCAATAATCTGCATTTAATTCTGAATATGAATATCATAGTCTTAATTTGCTAGGTGCAAAACTAATAGATTTGTGGATATAAATACATTGTTGTGTTTTTTCCATTTTACAAGATTTTCAAGGTTATGTTTTGACAATAATACTGATTATGGAATTACTTTCCTACTAATTTCAGTGTCCATCATACTGTAATATTATCTCAAATATACTGAATTCAATGGTGATGAAGAATAAAAATATTTCTTTACCTGTAGTATAAGTTGAAATCATTCAATCTTTATGATGTTTCCAAACATGTCCAAACTGTTTGTCTAAAATGAGCAGTGGTAACACCCCAGGCCTCATTTGGAGAGAACTGAGAACAGTAGATCAAACAGACGCCACCAGATTTTTTTTTTCTGGTTTTGCTCAAAAGAGCAGGCTTCGTAAAATAAAAAACATGCAGCCTCGTAGTTCCATAATATATGTTAATTATTCAATGTTAATGGAGTGGGATTTACATTAATGTTGTGTATTTGTTAGTTTTAAAAGAGGGAATGTGATAATTAAGGAGTGAATTTAAAGGACAGGGCTCTTTTGGAATCTTCATGGCCAGGGGTCCATCAGGCCAGCTTCCTAACGCGAAAAGATTTGGACCTCGGTTTTTTTTATTTTGTTAAGACTCCCAGGTAGGGTAAAAAATTATTGTGACAGAATGGAAGAGATGATTGTTTTATGTTAGTAGACATCCCGCGGATCTGGCGCTAACATGGGCTCTTATGGGAGGGAGAAATTCCCTCATTTGCTGGAGAAATCCCTTCATGTGCGGGAGAAATTCCCTGCTCACACTCTTATCCTATGAAAATGTTCCCAAATTCTGTCGAAATTATCGTGTTTTTCGGTTTAAAAAATCGGTGATTTGGGGTGTGAAAATCGTTGTTTTTTTTTTTTCGGTAAAATCGGTGATTTGTTGGGTCCGGTGAGGGAGAAACGAGGGACGGGAGGGAATTCCAATATGGCGGCGGAGGGCGGGAAAAAATTGGCGGGAACAGGGGAACCTACTCGACTTTCTTGGTTTCCCGCGTATTCAATAAGGCTGCGCCCATGATGAATTGGCGGGAACAGTAGAACATAACCTCAATTGTGAAATTGGCGGGAACAGTAGAACATAAACCTCAATTGTGAAATTGGCGGGAACAGTAGAACATAACCTCAATTGTGAAATTGGCGGGAACAGGGGAACATAACCTCAAATGTGAAATTGGCGGGAAAGTAAACTAAACAAGAGAAATAAAGACGAATCGTACCTTATTGTGTGATGCGTGTGAGTCGATGTGGGCCTGGATGTGGTTTCGGAACATCCGCACTACGTATAGTAACCCAGGTTAAACATTATCCAGTATAGAGAATCGGTCCAGAGAACTGGTAGACATCCTACGACTGGATAATGTTCCCGTCCCTTTGGAATTTGGAATATAAATTTTGAATGTGAAGCCAATTGAATAATTAAGATAGAGGTAGAGAGAGATCTACCTGGGGAGATATATTGTGAATCTTCCACAATCAGCTCACGGCACGTGGGGCATCTATCCCCCACTCTGTTGGAGCATGGACGGCAGAGTGTATGCCCACACAGTCGAAGAGCGATTGTTGGTAGATTCGCAAAGCAAACGGGGCAGGACACTTCGCGGGGTTGAGTGGCAGGGGTTGATCCGTTGGACGGCACAGCGGTGTTTCTACGTCGGGAGTCCTCCTCCATGCGGGTGGTAGCTGTCTCTGTATAGGAAATCCGCGAGGATGCTGACGGATTTCCTCCCAAGCGGCTGGAGGCGGCGGCACGGAACTCCTCCTCGGGTCTCCGCACCATCCACCGTTCGCGGGTTTCCTCCCAAGCGGCTGGAGCGGCGGCACGGAACTCCTCCTCCTCGGGTCTCCGCACCATCCACCGTTCGGTGTCGTAGACGGCCCCCTCACTGATGCCCTGCACCTGAGCGACTATACTCAGGGACCTTGACAACCGCCCTCATTGCCTCCCATTGGGGATCTATGTCCTGTAAACATAGGTAACGAATTAAACAGATGAAACACTACGTAGTGGCATGGATAATGTAGGGAATGAAACTTACTGCAGATGGTGAGAGGAGGGGTTGGCGAGCCGGCAGCCCACTTCCATGGATATGAGGGGACTCCTGTGAGGTGGGGTCGGGGGAGGGAGAAACCAGAGTGGAAGGAGCCACTACTGATGGGCGAGACTGTTGGTGGAGTAGACTGATTCAACCTCCGATAGAACTGAGAGAGATCCTCAGAGGACTGTCTCCGGGTCGAGGGGTTGCGTCGGAAGTCCCAAGAAGTACTCAAACTGTCAACAAGAAATATCCATTTTTTGATTCTGTAAACAGAGCGAAACCTGCAATATAATATGAATGCCCTATTATACTAACGAAATCGCCTCATCTGAGCTGGAATTAGATTTCCTCCATCACCACCCTTTGAGTCGCCTCGTCGGGAAAAGTCGACGCCTCGGCTTATAGCCCTATCGGCAGCAGCGATTAGACTCTCCTCAGAGATGTCAGAGGGGTAGAGGGGAGAGTGATGTTTGGGTTAGCATCACCGGTCCACCCGAGGAGTCGATGGTTGGAGACTCATCCTAAAGCACAAGTGAATTAATACATGGCGGGTCCCGCCACCGGTTGCGGGATAAATACTGCACGAATGGAAAATAGGATAATGGTAATCACCTCTTCAATACCGGCGCTTATGACATTGCAGTCGGCCCCGCGTCGAGTGGTCACCCATTGCCCAGACCTGAACATCCTCTGGATCTGAGCCTCGTACTCGTTCTGAAATAGAGTTCGATTATAGGGACTGCAGTAATGCGTAATTAGTACAATACAACGGTAACAATAGTGTACTGACCCTGGTCACCTCACGCCGAAGGGACAGGAAGTGTTAGCCCGATCATCACCATTATTCTGAAAAAGAGAAAAAATAAAGTTAGAAAAGCTGCCACACACCTAAGGAGTAAAAATTAGAGTATTGAAATGTGAGCTAACCATATTCAGATGGACTATAGACCCGCTATCCGTAGTAAAGTATCGATCCCGGATAGCCCCGGGCACAGGGATCGGTTGGACTCCTACGCAAACCGTTTGAAGTGGATGGTTGTTCCTAAAAAAAACACTTTACAAGTTAGAAACAGTGTTGAGGGACAACTCGATAGAACAATAAATAATCAAAACAATAATTACCTCGAGATCGTTGCCAGCCACCACCAACAGCAACATGGCGAAAACGGTTAAAAACTAGTTGCCACAGACATAGCAAAGCTATCACAGCAAGTGCAGCTGCAGCCGATGCACCGCGCTTTTATACGCGGACGCCTCTCCCCCACCGAGACTCGCACTTGCCGGTGCAATTTGTGACCCACGTTTCCACACCCACGGTAAGCCAGAATGGCTAGGCCGTAGGGGTCCCAGTGCGTTTTTGATTATAGTGAGTTTCCCCAGTAGGCCTATTCTCACTCTTTCTCACTTTACTAATCACTTTACTCGGTGAAGCCTTTCAATGTGACCCAGTATTTGTGTACAGCCCCAACCACCGCTGTACACGATAGCGAATTCACTCCATTACAATGTATCGCTCCTCAACATATTTTTGTCTCCTGTAAGTTTCAATAGCCACTTTACTCGGTGAAGCCTTTCAATGTGACTCAAAAACTTACCGGAGAATTTTACATTTTTTAAATTTTTTATTTTTTACAGCATCTAGAGCGAGGTTACATACCCCTGGACTTACGGAGTTTAGGCCTGCCATAGAGGTATCTGTCACACACACACACACACACAACTGCTCCCGGTCTTACGGAGTTTAGGCCTGCCGTAAGAGCAGTAAAGAGCCCCAGGACTTACAGGTTTTACGCCAGCCTTAGGAGCTTACCAATCATTCACCCCGCTCTAGAATTTTTCGAAATCTAACCTACAGTTAAAAGTCACTTACTCGGTGAAGCCTTTCAATGTTGACCCGTCGGCGAGTCCTTTCAAGCCAACACGTCGGGATTCTCAAACTAAATGCCGAACCCCTCCGCCCCTTTACTAATCACTCGCCGATACTAATAAGCGTTGGTATTGTGCAGCTGTTTGTTTAAGGATCTCGAAACGGCACTTTGCTGCAATCATTGCGCATTTCACATTGGGATCCTCGGTTGACGTTATGTTGTGGCAACGAGCAAGCAAACCTGTGTGTTGTTTTACAGCTACACGGATTGCCGGCCCTCCCTCGCACACTATATCGTCCAGTTCACGGACATCACCGTGAAACTTTCTCAAGAACTCTGCCTTCTCCAACCCGCGCGTGTAAATCACGGCAAAGGAGTTTGCATAGAGTGCGAAGTACATTAGCTCTGTAGGGATAATCACCCTCCTCCCAAGAAATCTTATGGTTAGTTATCTTCAAGCCAGCGAGCTGTTGTACGATTTTTGGCGCTCAACCGTTCTCTAGGAAAAGGTGGTTTAAATATAATTTGACATTGAAAAGAGTTTCCCACGATCGCGAGCTCTTTAAGAATAAAGGGTCTTTTATTGCCTTGAAATGCGTGAAATTCAACTACTGCCACATCCATTGGGCCAACGTTTGTACAAGGCCACTTCAAGAGCTAATTTATGAGCTGTGGAACAGAGGAGTCCCTGACTATCTGCTTTTGCAAAATACGTTCCTCCTCTACCAACCCTGATGCTAGTGCGTGAATGGTAAACCGTACAGACTCTTCGATAATAAAATTGTCTCTGAGAGCAATGTACATCAGAGGAAGGCTGTTTGTAAACTGAGTCCATTTCGGCCTCGTTAAGCGTTAAAGTATGCTCCCCGTCAAAGAGAAACACGTGCATACGACCGAAAACATTTGTGACCTTGATATCCTCCTCCGTGTCCGATTTAATATAAAAATTTGGTTTTATTCTCCAGAGCCAGGGTTATGGAATTGAAATGAGGAGTGATTTGATTGAACACATCGTGTGACCAATAAACGCATCCCTTTTTACCCTTAAAGAGAACCCCGAGAGAGTCACCCCGATTCTTAACAAACCCTACAATTACGCATTTTGAAAGATCACTATCCAAAAAGTAGACAGATCTAAGAAAAAAACTCCGGTTAACGCATTGATACGCGCTCTTTACGTTTTGGAATCCGCGTGGGTTCCACGCGTTCCATAGTCTGCGACACTCCATCTCAAACGTCTGACGTAAATTCTCAAATTTTACTTTTTAGACAGGAGAATTACGACCAATCAGAGACGCGCTTATTCTGACCAATGAGATTTTTTAGCAGGTGGTTCTTCCCCCTCCACCTCCTCCTCCCATTCGTATGTGAAAGGAACTATGGTGAAAAGAGACATCAATTTTGTCACAGTCCCTCACATCCCAGGCGTCGCCATGGGATGTTAAATTAGCACAGTTGATGGTTTTAAAACCCTTTAAATTCTCTGCCCTTCCACAAGGAAGCGTGTATGTACATACGCTTTAATACCCTTTTTATCCCCTTTCAGCTTCACTCATCCTCTCTGCAAAATCTAACCCTAAATCCTGTCAAAACCCGTCACATCATAAAACTCACTATTAGGTGTGAAATTAGCACAGTCGAGGTATTTACATGTCTTCATTTCTCCGTCCATTCCACAAGGGAAGTGTACACTCCGGCTTTTATACCCTCTTATACCTATTTAGAGCCTGTTTAATAGGAATTATCTTCATCATCCGTGTCGTATTCCTCGGGCTCATCGACTACCTCAAAACAAACCTCAATCCTGTTAAAGTCCTTAACATCGTAAAAGTTGGCATAGGATGTATAATCAGTACAGTTGAAGTATCCCAATAATTTCCTCTCTTCTCCTTCCTTATAACTGAAAAATGTATAGCGCCATCGTTGCGAAAGCGTTCAAACACTGGGTAGGTAATGTACGTCGGTGTAGGAGTCGCTCAATTTATACAATTACCCCACCCTAACAATTACCCCCACCCTAACAATTACCCCCACCCTAACAATACAGCCCCTGTGTTGCGGTATCACGGAAGGGTTCAAGTAGAAACTGTAATCTCGAAAGAAACGGATCGTTCATTTCAGCTAACTGATCCAAAATCGTAATCGAACCCCTAATGTATGAATCCATATAGTGACACTGACAAAGTGTCAGGACCTGACGTAGCGTCGGGCCGTGCCCACGCGCATTCCTTGAAATGACCGTATCTATAAGAGTCACTGGGCACTCTAACTGTAGGTCTAAAGCGAGCAAAGAGTCTTCGCATGCCCTCGACCTTGTAGAGTAGTTCGTTCCTTAATGTTAAGGTATCGAGTCGCCTCGACCGAGTCAGGCTCGTTTAGAAAACTGTTTAGCTTCTCCATGACACAGAATGAGACCACACGTACAAAATTCAGCTATTTATAAGGGTTTACCCCACCACCGCTCCTACACCACCCGCTTAACGTTACCCGTGAGCAGAGTGTATGCCAGGTGTGAGTCATATAGTACTAAGCAGTAAGCCGCAGTGTTTGCAGCAATTAGCGTTTTTAGTCTCAAACTCCAGACGCACGTCTACGGAGGCCAGTTTTTATTGAATCATTCTGCTTGGAGCAGTCAATAACATAGAGAGGTACGTTACTTTTAAACGTGTTGAAATCAACTGTAGGGGCACCTTGTATCTGGTAGTATGAGCTCTGGAATCTGGTAAAACATGTCGTAGAAAATGCGTAGGTCACCATGGATGTTATCGTACGGGAAGTACTGTGAATTCAGAAACAGTTTGATATTGAGTAGATCGCAGTGATCAAAGCTGGAAGCGTCTTTTTTCAAATTGTTCTTCCTTCCAGTCTGGAAACCTAAAATC
>NW_025782719.1:0-34763 GCF_021130785.1 Homalodisca vitripennis
TTGGTACGTGTAATTCAAAAGGTAAATTGTTGAATTTAAAATCATGTCAAAAGTCCGGCTACCTTTCAATCATAGATGAACCTTATTGCCGGCAAAACTCGTTTTAAATATTTTAATTCCATCAGGTTTTTTCAATCATTTCATCAAGTTTGTTCGAAAATAAAATTCTTTAATCGCTTTTCTTTTCGTTCAAAAAATTGTTGGTTTCAACAGCCTTCTCTTGGAGCATAAAATATAATTAATTAATTCCACATCGCTAGTTTTGTTCAAATCGTGTCGAAATATCTGTACTCAAATCTTATTATCCACTGTATTTTCTCCACACCTGATCCTTCCGATTCGTTTTTTCCCAAATTGGTTTTAATCAAATTGAGATATTTTTTTACCCTTTAACTTGACTTTGGTTTCTTAGTTTGATGGATCATTATTTTTTGTAAATTGAATCAGATTCCATAAAAATTTCTGTATTACTATTTTTCAAGTCTTCTTCAGAAATATAAAACCGGTCTTTTGGAACATCAGTGTCCTGTTAATAATCTTCCATAAACCTTGAGTTCCTTCATATGTTTTTTTCATTAACAAATTAATGGATATCATTATGCTCAAAAAATTCACAGGGCAAATATTCCAATTCATAAAACTTTTCTTTTTTCTGTCCCAATTACAAACTCAAATTTATCATCCTTTGCTCTAGGAAGAAATTATTATTTACTATAATTTCACCAATTATTATTATCCGTTGTTCTCAGGACTTATTGGTTCAACTATGGTAGAGAAGTCCTTCAATGATTCGAGGTCTAAATGGTGGTTGAGATGGTAAATTTTGGCAATTCAAAACTCAGATTCTGGTATCGAAATATCTAGCAAATTGTCGTACAACTGGAACCAAATTCATCAAATTTTGATTATCGCTTAAAACATTTTTCAATTTTGCCCCTCAACATTTTTAATTGCAGATTGTGTACAGGGTTGTATTAATTTTTTGAATAAAAATTTCTTGTTCTTTTTCATCAATTCGAATCTGTTTCTTTAAATTCTTTGATTTAATATTCTTTTCTATTTGATCAAAGTTTTTTTGCTTCTTCTGAAGTTACGTTCGCCATTTATTTTAGGGAAAATTTTTTGAAACGTAAACGTGGAACGTGGAAAACTGTGATACACGAAACGGTGAAACAACGGAACGTTTTAAAAATAATAAAAAAAAAACGTGTAACGTTGGAAAACGAGAAAACACGAACGTGAAACGTAAACACGAACGTAAAAAACATGAACGTGAAAACGTAAAAACACGAACGTGAAACGATGAACGTGGAAAACATGAAACGTGAACGTGGAACGTGAACAGATTATTAACCGTTTTTCTGTTTATTTTCATAATGTAAATAAAAAAGTAAAGATAATTATAAAAATAATTTGTAACAAATATTTTTATCAAGTAGATTTGGTCAGACCACCTTGAGCAGCATTTATGTTTAGAAAAATTTAATTTCAAATATTTTCCATTTTTAGGCTTCGCAAAGTTAGATTAATAGTTAAAAATCCATAGTCTTTCTTCTTTCCAAATTTTTATTCACACACAATTCATTAAAGTGGTTAAAACTCATATCAGATCCCACATAATTGTTGGTAAATCTTTCTCGAATAGTGATCGTCTTTGCTTAACAAACACACAACATATTCAAAATTAATTTCTTAATGAACTTGTTTATCAACCTTTGAAAAGCTCATTGTGGGGAAACGATAGATACAAGATATGTTTTTGGTGACGGGACCATTACGAAATATTCCTATGATTTTCTAAAATACAATCATCCCAAAAAACCGATTAACGAATGTGGGTTTTACATTCGCTTAACGGAAACTATGTCCTCAGAATGGCATTATAAAAATGTGATATTTTTTTGTTTAAGTTTTTCCCCTCAAATATTTTTTCAAATCTTTCTCGTAAATTTTTATATAGGCTGTCTTGTTCTAAAAGATTTACTAAAAAACATACAAATTGGAATTAAAGGAAATCAACCTATTGTAGATCAAATTCAATAATAAAGTTGTTTTTTCCCACATCACAGTTGAACCAACAATTAACAAATCTGGATTGGTTGATCTTTCTTATTTTCTTCAAACGTTCTGAAGTTTTTATCTGATCTTTTGCTCTTATTAAAAAAAAATTTCTACCATTTAAATAGAAGATTTTCATCTTGAAGCAACGCTTGCGAAAAATGAAGCTGTTTCAAGTTGGACTTCAGAAAGCTCTAAATTAGTTTTAAACTTGTGAACATCCTATACACCTTAGAGGAAGAGGATCAAAATTATTTTATCGGGTTTTTAAGCGGTTTTATATTCTGACAATTTTGTAATAAATATTATTGAAAGTTTTCTCCTTATTGGTATAGGATTTAGTGAGAAGAACATAAACAAAATATTATGGTTTTACAAACAAAGGATGATTATACTTTCGATTCAAATAAAAAATTTCCTTTAAAAAATTATCTGAAAACATTCAAACAATCAGATAAATCTTTAAAATCTTTGACGAAAACAAGTTTGAAATGCAAAAAAAATTAATCTCTCTAATAAATAATATCAAATAAAATCACCAGTAAGAATAATGTTGTTCAGCAAATTATTGTAGAATTGTTAGGGTTGGTTTTGTTCAAGAAAACCTATTGAGACCAAATCAGGTCATATTTAGGAAATCAAAAACGCCAAAATTTAGAACCGTTTGATTGTAATTGGAAGTACAATTGTAATCTCGGTTGAACCTAGTTTTGGAAAATCATCACCGAACATTTTATCACAAAAGAATCTGAAATTTTGTACACTTTTTTTCCAAATGTTGCTTATGGAATCAAAATATCCGGTAGGTTGAAAAACCGGAATGAAATTTGATTATATTTCCAATTAGAAAAAAATATTAAAAGAGATTCAAAAAATCGTTCTAACTATACAAGACTCTGAGCGGAAATTTATTTAAATAATGAGAGTAAAACAACACATATATTTAAGATTGTCGATCTGAAAGAACTCGATGGTACATCAAAGATGTGGGAGCCTATATGAATAGCTTACCTTCAAATAGGTAAGAAAGGAAGAGTTACTATACTACTTTTCAACTTACTTTAAAAGGAATCACATTTTTTGCCAAAAATTATTGAGACAACTTCTTAATATAGGCACATTTCCCCTGAAAAAACTTTGTGTTTTTTTTGTTTGTTACAAATTTTAGGCAAAAGATTTCAACTACTTTTAACTTTTCTAGACATTTTTAAATAAATTTTAGAGCTTTATTATGTAAATATTTTTAGAAAAAAAACAAAAATCCTAATTAAAAATTTTTGCTATTTAAATGGAAGTTGAAAAAAAAAATCTGCCCACTACTGGACAAATTATTCTTTAAACAGGAACTTTTAGGAAATAAAATTAAACCAACTAAACGAAAGGATTTGGACAATGGCTTTTTTAAGAACGAAAATTTTACATAACGATAATCTAATTACAAATATTGGAGATATAAACTACGTAGAAAAATGAAGAAAGAATAGGGAAATTTAAAAGAATTACAGAAACCCTTTTTGCGATAATATTATGATTGTTAAATATAACAGATTCTACAGGATTTAAGAAGGAAAATTTGTTAAAATAAAAAGATGCTTGCCGGATCATTTAATAGGTTAATTTATAGAAGCAAATTTTTCGAGATTTACCATTTAGCAAAACATGGTATAGAGAAGCGGAAATTGCCCACAATTTTTAGATTCTAGATACAATAACAATAAAAGGAGTTAAACAAATTTATAACAATAAAGATTTAAAAAAACCATAACAAATAGAATATATAAAAACCAGTTGCAGATACCCATTATAAAAAAATTGAGTTAGCAGATGTAAACATTATTAACACTCTTGGAAGAATTTACCAGAAATACTAGAACACATTAGCTATAGAAAACAACTATTATATTGCTAGACTTAGACATAACACCAAGATTTTGCTTGGTATCTGTAATAAACAAGAAATGACCGATTTATTTAATAGAATAAACTATAAATTTTTGTAAACAAGGAGAAATTAAAAATAACTCTAAAAATCTATTGTAGATAACGAACGACAAAACTGTTGGGAAAAGATTGTTTAAACTTGGTTAAGTTCTAAATTCTAAGGGTAAAAATATATAATAAATTTATTCTGTCAAATAAAACGAGTCCAGGAATTAATAAAAACAATTAGGTTAACCATAATAGTAAAATTTTGCAAATTGTTCCCGACAAAAGATTAAAAGAAACATTCTCTTGTGAGTTAGCAAAAAATAATGGAATATACGAGATTTAGAAGCAACTATTTATCAATTATGTAAACGAAAATGTCCCAAAACATGATTATAAAGACATTTGATCCGCTTGAAAGATGATTGATATAAGCTTATTAAAACAAAGTAGAAGATATTTTAAGGGAATGGCTCCATTTTTAATTCTGTATCTTTATCGGAAAAATGTGGACAAAAATTAACGAAGACATTAAAAAACAGTTGCTGTTAATCGGGGGGTTTTTTAACGATGTATTTTACAATATGTTTATTGGGGAAATAAAAATACGAAAGAAATTAAACATGGATTACAGATGCAAATTACCAACAGATAAAGAAGAAAGATAGCAAGTTGGAGATTACATACCGTAAATATCTGCATTTAGCCTTAATCTCTGTTACCAGTATTAACTTAATCTTATGTAAAAGAAGACAAAGATGACAAAAAATTTTGGTAAAGATTTAAACATAAATGCGATTTATAAAGAAGGCAAAACATACTTTTCTAAGTCTAATACATTATGTCTTCGGACGATTCCCAAAAGAGATCGATCTTTAATGAAGAATTAGGAACTAATAAACAACCAAAAATGTTTGTTCCACACATCTTCGCGTAATCGTCGAAAGAGATTTAATATTACAAACAAATTATTTCCAAAATACATTTAAGAAAATTGATCCAATAAATATTCTATATTTTTAAAAAGTATTAAAAAAAAGATGGAACAAGAATTGGGAGGAAAATAAATATGGAAAACTAGGAAAAGAGAACTATCTAGCAAAACTGTAAAAAGAATGAACTAGGAAAAATATTAAAGATAGTTTGGAAAAAGATAAAACAAATTAGAGAAATCGAAAACGATATTAGTTGATCAATTTTCTCGAAACAATGGAAGGGATTAAGTACTAAAGGACACTATAAAATCTCTGCATTTGTAAGGTAGGTTAATAGAAAGACTAGATTTAGCATATGTTGGAGTTTTAGCAGAAAAAGCCTCGGTAAAAAAGCTGTATTATATTTGTTAAAGGACTTTTTAAAAAATAAGTTTATATCGAATTGTACAACAACAAGGAAAATTATAAAGGAAGAAGGATTTAATTTTAATTCCATACAACGATCTTAAAATATAATTTTACTATCCAATCTCGATTGTATAACCAATTATGGATAATAAAAACACAAGGAACTGGTTTAAACTTCTTTTGATAATGGCAATACTTTTCCTAAAATTTATAACAACTTAAACGCTTTAGATCTTTTATTTACAAATAAGGGAAGATTATTATTTACAAAGAAGAAGATAGAAAAATCTAAGTACAAAAATCTAAGAATGAATAACATTCTGTGGTAATACCAATAAAAGTAAAAGGATTGTAAAAGATTAGAAGATTTACAAGAAGGATTAGAATTAAAAATAACTGCATTTATCCTACAATAGTATTTTAGAAAAACTGAAAGATAATATCTTAACAATTCGAAAATGTAGAAGCTTGTTAATATTTCTAATTATTGGTAGTAGAAAAAGAAATAAAAGATAGGAAAAATTTGATCCTAAATTTACAATGTTTAAAAATAAAGTTAGACCAAGAATCAAAACAACACCTATATAAAATATAAAGAAAGAATTTCGTATTTTATTGGATAAAATGTATTAACATTAATAATTTAAAAAAATGTTTAAAAAGAAAAGAAAGACGTGTTTAGAATAATTTAGAAATTGTTGTCTTAATCCACTACCATTACTTAGAAACTTCTAAATCTGTATTTATAGAGTCTTCCTCCAGAAATATTTTGTAAATCGTTATGAATACTACCTCAATTGTGGCGTGTTAACTAACTTTTTGTTAAATAATCCTCTTATGATTTTATCTTTCCGTTTTCTGTATCTAATGTATATAAGATTGTGATTCTGTATTGTTTAAAAAATAATTTTACAGAGCTTTTACTAATTTTTAAAAACTGTATTTCTACCGGGGAGTTCTGGCTTATATTTTTCAACTTAGAAGATTGTATAAACTTGCTCTTAATATTCTTAAAATTCTGTTCTTCCCGGCAACGTGAACGTGAGGATACGTATAACGTAAACATGAACGTTTAAATTTTGTGTTTTACGTTTAATTTTAACGTGATTTTACATGTATAAGGTTTTAGGGTTTCCACCACGTTCTACGGGTTCCACGTTCTACGTTCCACGTTCTAACGTTCCACACGTTCACGTTTCCACGTTCTACGTTCCACGTTCCACGTTCAACGTTCCACGTTCTACGTTCCACGGGTCCACGTTTCTACGTTCCACGTTCACGTTCCACGTTTCACGTTTCTAACTACGTTCACGTTCCTACGTTCTCCGCGTTTCCACGTTCCAAATTTTTTTTCTTAATAAATGGATAGAAGCACTAACATTATTACAAAGCGAAAAAGAATAAAATTCCGAATGAAGAAAAGAAAATATATAAACATTTTTAGAATTAATACAAAATCGCCGAGGTACAGATTTTAAGAATTTTAAGAGGCAAGTTTAATACAATCATCTAGATTGACAAAATTATAAGCCAGAAACTCGTAGAAATACAGTTTTTAAAAATAGTAAAAGACTCTGTACTAAATATTTTTAAACAATAACAGAATCAGATCTCTCTTACATTAGATACAGAAAAACGAAGACTAAATATATTAGAGATTATTAAAAAAAGTTTGTTAACAGCCACAAATTGGAATGTAAGATTTCTAACCGATTTTACAAAATATTTTCTGGAGGAAGACTTATAAATACAGATTTAGGAAGTTTCTAAGTATGGTAGTGGATTAAGACACACATTTAAAATTCTAAACACGTCCTTTCCCTATTCTTTTTTAACATTTTTTTTAATTTTATTTAAATAACCCCCTTTTTTTATCCAATAAATACGCAATCTTTCTTTATTTTTTATCTAGGAGTTGTTTTTGTTGATCTTGTCCCAAACTTTATTTTTAACTTGTAATTTAGTATCCAATTTTTTCTAATCTTTTATTTCTTTTTCTAACCAAATAATTTAGAAATCATAACAATCTTCTACATTGTTTACCGAATTTTTAAAGATATATCTATCAGTATTTTTCTATAAATCTATTTGTAGAATTAAAGCAGTTATTTTCTTTAATTTCTAATTCCTTCTTGTAAAATCTTCTAATCTTTTACAATCCTTTACTTTTTTCATGGTTCCAAGAATGTTACTTCGATTCTATAGATTTTGTACCTTTGAATTTCTATCTTCTTCTTTGTAAATAATATCTTTCGCTTATGTTGGCTAACAAGATTCTAAAGCGTTTATTAGTGTTATTAATTTTAGGAAAAGTATTGCCATTTCAAATAGAAGTTTTAAACCGTCTGTTTTTTATTTCCATTAAATTGGTTTTAATCGATTGGATAGTAAATTAATTATTTAGATCGTTGTATGGAGATATAAAAATAAATCCTTCTTCCTTTAAAATTTTCCTTGTTGTTGTACAATTCGATTATAATCTTATTTTTAAAAAAGTCCTTTTAAACCAAAATATACAGCTTTTGTTTACCCGTCCCCTTTTTGCTGCTACAAACTCAACATAGGCTAAATCTAGTCTTTCTAGTTAATCTACAAATGCAGAGATTTTTATAGTGTCCTTTAGTACTTTAAAATCCTTCCATTGTTTCGGAAAATTGATCAACTAATTCGTTTTCGATTTCTCTAATTTGCTTTTAAACTCTTTTTCCAATACTAATCTTTATTATTTTTCCTGTTCTTCTTTTAAGTTTTCTAGATTAGTTTCTTTTTCCTAAGTTTCCATATTTATTTCCTCCAATTCTTGTTCTCTTTTTTTAATACTTTTTTAAAAAATATAGAATTTATTGGATCAATTTTTTTAAATGTAAGTTTGGAAAATAAATTTGTTTGTAAATATTAAATCTCTTGTCGACAGATGTGGTGGAACAAACATTTTTTGGTGTTTATTAGTCCTAATTCTTCTAAATCGATTATTCTATTTGGAATCGTCGAAAGAAATAATGTGTTATTAGGACTTAGAAAAAGTATTGAGTTTTGCCTTCTTTTAAATAGCATTTTATGTTTAATCTTTACCAAATTTTTGTCATCTTTGTCTTCTTTTTACCATAGATTAAGTTAACTGGTAAAAGATTAAGGCTAAATGCAGATTATTACGTATGTAAATCAACTTGCTTCTTTCTTTCTTTATATCTGTTGGTAATCATTGCATCTGTAATCCTGTTAATTTTTTTTCGTATTTTTATTTGCCCCAATAAACCATACTTGTAGAAATATCGTTAAAAACTATTAACAGCAACTGTTTTTTCATGTCTTCGATAATTTTGTCCACATTTTCGATATAAAGACTACAGAATAAAAATGGAGGCATTTCTTAAAAATATCTTCGTACTTTGTTTTAATAAGCCTTGTATACAATCATCTAGCGGGATCAAATTCTTTATCAGTTTGGACATTTTCGCTTTAACGATAATTGTAAATAGTTGCTTCTTAATTCTCGTAATTCCATTATTTTCTTTGCTAACTACACCAAGAGAATGTTTCTATTTAATCTTTTGTCTGGGACAATTATGGCATAAAATTTACTATATTGGGTTACACTAATTGTTTATTTAATTCCGTGGACTCGTTATTTGACAGATAAATTTCTATTATATATTTTTACCCTTAGCAATTGAGAACTTAACCAAGTTAAACAATTCTTCTTCCAACAGTTTTTGTCGTTTATCCTACAATAATTTTTAGAGTTAATTTTTAATTTCTTCCTTGTTGTAACAAAAATTATAGTTTTCTATTAAAATAATCGGTTCCATTTTCTTTGTTTTATTAGCAGATACCAGCAAAATCTTGGTTATGTTATGTCCTAAGTCTAGCAAATAATAGTTGGTTCTATACGCTAATTGTTCTTAGTAATTTCTGGTTAAAAAGTTCTTCCAAGAGTGTGTTAATAATATTTACATCTTGCTAACTCAATTTTATAAGGTATTGAGCTTATACACTGGTTTTTTATATTTACTTTTGGTTATCGGTTTTTAAATCTTTCTTATGTATTAATTTTGTTTAACTCCTTTTATTGGTTATTGTTTATTAGAAATCTAAAAATTGGTGGCAATTTCGCTTTTACACCAATGTTTTTGGCTAAATGGAAATCCTTCGAAAATTTGCTTCTTAAATAAAACTATATATAATGATCCGCCTAAGCATCTTTTTTTTTAAACAATTTTCCTTCTAAATCTGTAGAATCTGTTATTTTAACCAATCATAATATTTATCGCACATAAGGATTCTGTAATTCTTTTAAATTTCCCCATTTCTTTCTTCATTTTCTACGTAGTTATATCTCCTCTCCAAATATCTTGTCAATCCTCAGAATTATAGTTATGTACATTTTTTGTTTTAAAAAGCCATAGTCCAAAATCTTTCGTTAAGCTTGGTTTAATTTTATGTTCCTAAAAGTTCTTGTTACAAGAATATTTTCCAGTAGTGGCAGATTGTTAAATTTTCCAACTTCCATTTAAATAGCAAAAATTCATTTAAATAGGATTTTTGTTTTTTTCTAAAATAATTTACATTAAATAAGCCTCTAAATTTATTTAAAAATGTCCTAGAAAGTAAAAGTAGTTGATGCAACTCTTTTGCCTAAAATTTTACAAACAAAAAACACAAAGTTTTTATCAGGGGAAATGTGTGCTATAATTTATAAGAGTTTTCTCAATAATTTTTTGCAAAAAATGTGATTTCTTTTAAAGTAGTTGAAAAGTAGTATAGGTAACCCTCCTTTCTTACCTATTTGATGACTAATTTTCCTTATATAAATGGCGCTCATTATATTGGTGTGAGATGTAAAGAAAAAACTGCAAACAAACGATATTAAAATACTATGCGCACAAAACATCAATGGAGTTAACGGAATTTCTGGAAAATGATGCTGAATGTAACGCAAAAAAGAGAGCCAATTTATTAAAAACTTGATTTTGAAATTTTTTCACTAATTAAATAGAGGATGGCGGGACATTACAGTGCTTTCGATCTTATTTTATCATGCAACACGAAAGAGATTGAAGAAAAAAAGAACATTGGGATGACATTTCTCAAAAATATGAAATCTATCCCGAAGATATGATGAGATTATACCGTAAACAACTTGAAATTGGCTATAACCATTGCTAAATATCAAACATTATCCATACAGATGTTCATTCAGAGAAAATATACATTATCAATTAAAAAGAATCATAAGTGTCAGTTCTTTGTCTCTATCAACACTTGAGTATAAAGTTTTTTGATATGAAAAAATAAAGATCCAGTTGATTGGAAACAATATTATAGATAGCGGTTACTATCCTGTGCAGATTTTATTGAAATATGTGACCGAGAACGCAAAATTTAAGGAAGAGAATCCTGAATATGACGAAGTAGACTCATTAAAAATGACTCTAACTCATTTTAATTGTTTTACTAAAAATTTATATCTCATTTCTTATAAAAACGTACATTAGGATCGATGAAAAAATGATACACGATGTTTAAAATTTCTTAAATTTTTCTCTTATTAAATGGCGGACTAGCAGAAAAATATGCTATGTGATATTTGAAAGGGGCGGAGTTTAAAAATTTCTATCCAATTAGTAAACAACATTTGAAATGAACCGAATAAAGAGAACTGAGGTTTAATATTGATTTTGGAGATAATTTTTGCTACGTTCTAACTTCCAGTTTTATATTTTCTGGAAACTTTAACAAAAACAAGATGGTACAAGCCTATCTTGGAACTGATAATGTTAGATTAATCCGATAATTTTATACCGATTTTTATTTATCTAAGATTGAAGTAAGAAAAACACCAATAAATTGGATAGAAGAAGTCGACAAACTGTGGCCAAATTGATAGCACAATTAAAGGAAATATTTCGTTAATTCAAAAAAGTGATTGTATATATCTCACAACTTCTAATGGCTCTTGAATCAGAATTTTAAATTTGGTGTTTATTGAAGCAGGCTGGAAAATTTATCTCATTTTGGATTAGGATTTTTTGAAAATTTTACTATTACCGATCTATAAAGGGAGGCCATTTTCATCTAAGTTTTATAAGAGCAGAACGACGATGATTTGATTCTGAAGACTGCAGACTGGAAATGTTATGCCTGAATGAGATGGAAAAATAACAATTACAGATTTTTATTATATTAGGAGTTCCAATGCATTGATTATAAAAACCACCGAGTAAAATTAGGTTGATTGATAGAAATTACAAAAAGTCAAAACATTATGTTTAAATTTTCTAGATTGGCAATGTATTGAACAAAAAAGGTATTTCCAGGAACAACTTATTCGTTCGATATCAACAAATATTTATAGAATTATCTTCAATCCCAAGTTCGTTAATCATCGGTTTTCAAACAGATAGACAGAATAATCAAGAAAAAAATCCTTCAAAGTTTGATAGTTTGGATGTAAAAAAATATCAGAGTAAAATTGAACGGTTCTTATTATCCAGCATGAAATTCACAAAATTTAAACATTTCAAGGAAGGTCTTTTCAGAATCAATGTATCAGATGAAAATCAAGATTTTAAGAAAGTTTACTGTAATAATAAGGAAATGTAATTACAATCCTAAAGACATTTTTTAAGCGGAATAGACCTATTTATGTCATTGATACAACAAAGAGTTTTGACAAATATTTCTGGGTTCCAAAGAACGATATAATTATCAATATTGGATTTTCAAAAACAGCTGTTTAACAAACACGCGATTTTGTTTATGTTGTTAGTGTTCGTCTCTGAGAAATCTTTTAGTCCATATTGATGTCGATTAACGAAACGATATTAGCAGAAATTCAGTAAGCTTAAATTGATGTTTCATATTATTCTCTTTTCAATTCCTTTCCTAATATTTCAAAAATATACTCTTTCGAGCCACTGAAAAAAATCCCGATTTCTCCCGTAATTAAATCTTTATATAAATCGTACACATAATATCCCTAAATAGTTGTACAATAAGAATGAAATTAGATTTCTATTTATCTCTGTTGTAGAAATGATAGAACACAAACATTTGCGCTGAGAAAAAATTTATAGTCTTGGCGAGAACTTTTAGTGTCCATAATCTCCATTCTATAAAAAAAATCTTTTTTTTTGTTTTTAAAATGGGAAGAGTATAATGCCAAACTGTTTACAAGCTGTCTATTAATAGAGTGAGAAATTATTGATAAAATAATATTTATTTTGTTAGAGATTGTAATTTAAACATTTCTGTATACGAACAGACCTATACCTAAGAAATTTCGAAATAAACCTAACACATTTGAATAATCTGCTTACAAAATATGCAATACGGTGAGACAAGAAAAGCCCTAAAACAAAAATATTGTTACCAGAATTTAGAAAACAGAATAAAAAATTCTTTACTTATCTCTTGGAAACCGTTTTTGAAAAAATTATTTTTCCTTTTCAAAGAATACATTAGGTTTGTAGGTATCGATACACACGTTTATTTATGAATAAAGATATTACCTGTATTTTTTTAATTATCTAGATGTTAGAATTTGTTTATGATTTTGAACCTGAAATCCTCGATGATTTTTATAGTACATTTGGGAGAAAGAAAATTAAAACGAAGAGAAACCACTCGTGGAATAAGGAATGGCGGTTCTTACTCACATTCTCCCCGATCTTCTCGAGTGAATTTGTTAGCGAATCTTCATTTTTTACCGTCTTTAAATTTTTTCTATTTAAATGGAGGCTTCTTGGAAAGAGTTAAATGATTATTGGAGAATGGGTACAGTTTTAAAGAGTTATAAGAACGTTAAATGAATTGGAATGAACGAAATAAGGAAATACAAAATCTTTGAATTTGGCAGGAAAAATGAAACGATAAATTCGGGTTTACAATAATTGCCGAAGTTGGAAGATTGGTAAAGTACACTTGCCGAACAGATTTTTAGACTGTTATTGGATGAAAAAAAGATTAAAGAATTTAAACCAATAAAATGAAAAAATTTACACTTGATTTGTTTCACTGGAAAGGAAGACTATAAAAGATAAAGAAATTTATAAACAATTAACTTTGTAGAATATAAAGTCTTAACTCTTAAAACTTGCAGTCCCTCCCCCCCACGTCATAGTACTGTTTTGATAACCCATAGTTGGTTTGTCTTTTCTTCATAGGAGATCACATGGGTATTTAATCTACAGTAATACCTTTTTGTTTTTTCACGACAAAAATGTTGGCTATTTATTCCTATAAGAAAAATTCCTATAATGCTTCTTTAATGAATTGTGTTGATAAATCTTGATACTCCAACAAAAATTCACTCAAGAAATTTCCATCAATTTTTTTTCAAGGTTTCTTTGGGGATTATCTTGAAAGAACGTAATAATATGGGAAAAAATGTCATAAAAAACGAGTGAAAACATCGTCTTGATTTGTTTATTTTTTACTTTTCTTCTTTCAAATTATCTTTCTTACGTAATTATATTAAATATGGTAATCCCTTAACTTTTTTAGTTTTTTGCCGATAGTTAAAACCACTCCATTAGACGGTTTTTTCTGGCAAAAAAATGACTTTACAAGTCTTTGTCCTTTGAATATCTGTATCAATTTAAGGAAAAGTATCAACTGTTTCTTTAATACAATGTTTTGGTAATTCGTTGTTGTAGACTCGTTTAAAATTGATCTTTCTTTGTTAAGTTTTTGAAATGCTTAGAAAACTGTAAGAGAGCCTTGGTGAGTTTCATGTTTTGTTTAATTTAGTAGAGAAAGTTTTTTTATTAAAGTACAGTATGTTTTTAGATAAAAAATGTTTTAAATTGATTAAATTTTATATAAGATAAATCCTTTATTCGTAGCAGGATTTGAACAACATTTTACAAAGCACAGCTTAAGAAAGTAGAAGCGAAACAGTTCTGGTAGATTTGGTTAAATTTTTCATTCCACAGGAGTAGATAGTAATGTACCGATCGCTTCTTTTGGGAATGACGAAACGACTGTAAGATTCGGTATTAAATTTGTTCATTGAGATTTGGACTGTGTTATTTCCTCAGCTTCCTTTATGGTAACATTGATCACAGTATTTTAACATTGACCTTTTCGGTTCCGGCTCCGGAAAAGTGCGCCAGGAACCCCATATTACCTAATCTCAACTACCGTTAATATGTTTGACAATCTACGTAACATTTGGAGTTGCCCAATACTTTATTTTTCATTCTGTCTCATTTATATTTTAAGTTGAACTTAAAAAGATTACAACATTTTAAATAAAGATTGTATTACACCTGAAATGAGATAGTAAGTATGTACCCACCTAAAATGCTGGAGGGTACATTTTAGTATATGTTTAATCTTATAGTCTGCTTGCAAATGGCTACATTCACCTTTCCACTGCAGCCTAAACTTCCGAATTCTCTTGGTTTCTAGAAGTATTTGAAGACGAAAGGGAACACTCACTACGAGCACACACGTGCACACGTCACCATTGTTACGACACATAAGCGAACACCATCATTACGAGACACCTCCAGTTTGCAAAACGCAGAAACGCTAGGGAAACATTACAAGAAAACACAAAAGGACACACTTTCTCTCTAAGATTATGAATTAATTCGTAAACTATTCAACTCAAATAATAATTTCTAAAAAGAGTAAATAAAATTATTATACTAAGTCTTTTAAATTTTCTCAAGTACAAATATTACTATAAAAATTACTATTATTGTGCCATTCAGAAACAACCATTGTAGTCAAATTAACTATATTGTTTTTAATTAGAACAATACATTACCTAGTGTATGTGTCGTGTGTGTATTTGTGTAAGTGGGGCGACCTCCTGCCACATTGGCCGCATCACCCTGTAACAATCAGAAAAACTACATGTAACATATTTAATAAAACATTGCAGTTGATATCTTATGAACTTTTAAAAAGATAGTGTTCCCAAAAAGTAATTTGTTTAAGGTAATATCTCTGAAAGCAGTTTATATTGACAGAATGTGTTGGCAAGCATTAATTAATACAAAAATGTGTAAGCTTAAGTGTTATATGATGAGATAAATATAGTATACCTGAAAGTGTTGTGTAGTGAAGAATTAATTTGTCGTAGTTTAAATGTAGTTCTACACGCACTCACTCATTCACACTTTTTTCCATTCAACCAACTTTCATACTTTGCGTGTTTTGCAACACACGTGAAGAAGTGTTAATATGATGAGAAGTGTCACAGAGAGGACGTCGGATCAACGTAGGACCGAGGCCACCTGAAAATAATCAGAACAAGACTCTCGAATCACAAATAAGATACAAATTAGTTGCCTATTTCAATCATTCAAACGTATGGGCATAATCCTGTAACAATCTAGAAATATGACCAAAACAGTTGTTTTCAGAATGGCGTGATAACTTATATCTGACATGTTTCAAAGACTTACGGTACTGAAGTTTCTCCCATTGAGTACGTAAAGGAAATCTGTATGCTGAAAAAAACAATCAGAATATTATTACAATATGTCCTTGTAAATTGTGCATCTTAAAGTGGGTTATTACTATTAAAGTTAAATATGTATATTCTATACAACGAGTATAACTGGATCTTAAATGATGATATGAACATGATTTATACATAATAAATAATTATACTTTAAATAAACATCATCACTTTTGATTTTTAGGCATTTTTAAATTTTTGCTCTAAATATATGGTCAGAGAGTTTATTGAGTCCAGAAGAGACCCACTCTCATAAATGCTTGTAAACCCTATGCTTGCATTAGATAGAATAGTTGAAGAAAAAAATAAGTTACAGGTAAATAAATAAGTTTCCTATAAGAACTTCCTTTCATTCCTAGTTTATTGACTTTATTATCCTGATTATCTATGTGTTACAGTTTTTAAATAATCAAATTTCGTTAATCTCAATAGAAAAAACGACACTAAATATTTTTACTATAGCATACAATGTATTTTATCTTAACAAAAAGTAATCACGCTTACGGATAAGATATGGTAATGCAAATTTGAGTAACTTTTTCTCCTTTCATAAAATATGCTGGTCTAAGACTATTATTCAGTATAAATAAATGCTCTAATAAACCATGAAAATAACTTATTTCATTGTATTGGGCAGAACAAGCCCTTTTTGAAGCAAGATTACCTCTATACTTAACAACACACCAAAACTAAGATTAAGAAAAAAATCTTAACAAAATCAAATATTTCTTTTGACTTTTCCTCAGCCTTTTCCTCATCTCTGAGTGTGAAATTCAGTGTAACCTGTAAATTAACATGGTTGGTTTGTGAGTCAATTACTCTTACTCATTATATGTAAATTCAGTATTTTTATACAACCTACAACTTAATTAATGTCCCCTGACTTTTATGATTTAATTGTTACACATTCATTAAAATTTCAATTTTGGTATATGTTTAGCTTTAAGGGGTTTTGGAACCTAAAGAAAAGTTATTACTTATGATTTGAGATGCTGTGATCATTTTGTTCACCTAAGTGATAGCGCTTGAACTTAAAACGGGGCTAGCTTAACTAGCTGGTGGATATTGGTGAATACTATGAATTATGGACTGAACGGAATGACTAGCCTAAATCCATATTAATGTTTTGATAGCTCAAATCAATACTGCTTCTGCAAGCTTAGGCTTCACTCCTTGAGAAAGTAGCTTCCTCCATCACTCACGAGCAAACCAACTATTGTTTAATGATTCTAATCCAATTAATCTTCATATAGAACATATTCAAGTAACTCATTCATAACTTTAAACATTCATATTATATCATCGGCTTTATCAAAATAATGTGTAGAAAAGGTTTCGTTGTTAAATTGAGGTCTATTCCCCACCAATCATAGGAAGCTAGATCCTTAAACCCTTTTGTCTGGTTCCTTGCGTTTCATCTTAAGATGTGCATGGCACATAACACATTGTGACGTCTACGGTTTGGTGAGTCTTCCATTAGACCAATTCAATTTTGATGTCATCCTCGCTAGTTATTCGGCTTCGCAACGGTGAGTTTTATCTCCCCTTCTTGATGAGCTTAGATCAAATACAATCGGATATGATCTAACCTTCTCTTACTAAAGTCTTGTAATAATCTATCTCAACTCTCCAGCGTATACTTGTAGTGAGGGCATTGCTCCATGCTCCCACTTCCATTATTTTCGTTATTTGTATTATGATTTTTCGCTGGTTTACTGTAATTAGAATAAATGGCATTGGTACAGGTTTACTGTCCGCAATTAATGTTTTAGGCGAGACTAGGATGTGTTTTGGAGGTTATAAGGACTTCTTTATTGGCAGTTCCACACATAGATATATGCGAACCTCTAACAGCAAGTGACCCCTAGTTTATGTGATATTAGAGGTAGTTTTAATTATCTCTGGTAGTAGAGAAAGCATATACCTCTGTTATTTGAATGAGACTTCTAATATAGGGAATCTACTCTATGTTTAGTCTAATTTAAATGCAGTTTTCAGAATAATTGATTGGAGTTTTGAAACAATTTTATTAGCCTACTAGTAGTTTGATTATAAGTAGAGTTATCTATAGTCCAAATAACTATCTTACTTAGGTAAAAGCTTACCTCAGTTTTAATATTAACCTCACCTCTGTAAAATTTCTACCCAACTTTATCGTATATCACGAAAGGATGAGTAAGAGGAGTCTTTAACGGATCACTGTCAAAGAAGACCAGGTCATATTTTCGATGTAGTCATATGGGGGCCAATCGCAAGTGAAAAAAACCATCACTGAGAGGATCTCTCTGCATGTAGGACATTGCAGGTAAGCTCTTCGTGAAGTTGATCCGCTTCCGCCTGACTACTACCTTTGCAGCTGATAGGGACTTGTGACCCTGTCAGTAAGGATTCACAAAGCAGTTGTCAACACTTGAATCTATCACTGAAGTGTAACTGACCGTAGTAAGAGCTAAGAGCCTACAAACCACTTCTCCTGTCGAGTAGTGCTTCTTGTTACAGTTGACGTCAAGATTGCTCCAAACTCGCTGAGGGAGATGAGGAACGTGCTGCACAACACATTCCGCATTCCATCGTGTCTCTTGTAGGTGATAAAAAATTATCTGAACTTTAGACGGTTGGTCTGCGACACATAGGACGGAAAGAGGAAGATTGTTGTAACATCAGCGGCTCAGGACTCAATACTAGGCCCCGGATCTCGGGGATAATGCTTACGATAGTATTCTGCGATCCGAGATGCCTGAAGAGATTGCGCTTGTTGAGTATGCCGATTACTTCTTAGCTCTCATCGCTGTACGTAACTGAGCTGGCCCCAGCAAAATTTCAATCAACGAGTGCATTTTCCTAATGTCCGGTCATAGTCTCTCGTACGCTTTTGGGCAATACTGAGATCGTGATTGTCTAAACAAATTGTTGAAATAGTGGTCCCGCTGCAGGAGAGGGAACTAGTTTAAAAAGGCGCGTGCCGCCAGTACCTTGGTGTAAAGGTTGGAGTGATAAGATCTTCCAAACGGCGAACAAGTCTCCCTTAGGGACCTTTACATATCTTAACAAGCTAATGGCCATTTTGGGGGTTCTAGGTGTAGCAGAAGACGTTTTGTTGATACCTAAATTCCAGTCTGTTCTATACGAGGCTGAGGCGTGGGCAGACAACAAAGAGGTTTATCGGATGCCGCTACCTCTCGTGTGTAGCGTCACGCTGTGCTTCGAGTTGTGTTTCACCTACTACATTGTATATGAACCTGTCGTCTTGGTAATTGCTGGAGATATCCCTGTTGAGCTCGGAGAGAAAGGCAATTTTCCTGAGACAGGGCGATATCGGCAAGGACAATGCCAGATCAGAAGAGCACTTTCGAACATAACACTGTTGGAAACATAGTTCGGGGGTAAGGCCCGGAGATGCTTGATTGTGACTCAGCATACAAGTCAAAAAATGAGTTAAAATGTGACAAAGTGGATTATTACCCGACCTAATTCATCACAGGGCACAGCTACTTCAGGTCGCACACCAATCGGATAAGCAAGCCGGTTCCCCGGGCTATATCTATTGTCCGGGCATTCTAGAAGACGTGGAAGACTTTCTTTCCCCTACCACCCTTGCTGGGGAAGGGGCCCGCTTGGAGGCCAATAGTCCACTTGGTACATTCTTGGTAGACAAGGTGTGCGGAAAGGTAATGGAGGATAAGTGTAGCTGGAATTGCGTCTCAGAATGTTCTCCAACTAAAAAAGTCCGATCCAGATCGATTAGTGGATTAAACCAAATGATCATACGGCTAGAAATAGAGACAACCTAAGGACGTAAGTCAAAAGTAGGCCTAGCCTAGGATAGACAAGCCCAGGATAGATCTCTAAACAACACAGAATTTGTTAATGGGTAACCCGTGGAATCCATTTCGCCGCTTATAGGAGTTCCTCCACTACAGGCTGGCCACATGTGTGCATTTTCCCGACTCTCACTGAAAAAAGATTACTGTCGGTAGTGGGTAGCAACACGGTAACAAATTTATTTTTTATAGAAAAGGCATATTATTTGGTAAGGAAGCATAGATAAAGCAATTTCATATTAATGCCGCATAGAAATGGCAGAAAGTATACGTCACTGCGATACGTATACTGAAATTTAATTTAAGTCTTACAAAAAAAGTGTTAAGCGTAGTATTTATAGCAAAGTGAATTACTGATGGTATCTTATTGCATGGAAAGAAAACTTGGAACGCTCCTAGGACGAGCACAGGAAAGGTTATCAGAAGAATAAAGCCACAATTTGAGTAAATAAAAGATATCGCAAGGGTTTGGAGTACCGATAGACGAGCTGTGTAAAAACCTCACCCTTTGGATCTGAGTTAGAGTTATCGCAGTTCAAACCATGTCAGTAACCATCGATATTTTCACCAGTATCTTCGACATTGTAGTACCGACTCTCCTCCTGATTGTGTTTTATAAGGTCCTCACAAAGACCAGTGGCCCGAGAGAAATATTTACAATATTATCAGGCAGGTAAATGTGCAACTGAAGTACTTGTAGGGCTTATTGGATATACTAACGTTTTAAACTTCCGAGAATGATTATATAATTGAATGGACTAGATTTATTATGTACCCAAATTTATACTAGGACAGAAAATGTATCGAAATTAGGCGGGTTAGAGTTACGGGTGTGTTGATAAATAGATAAATTATATAGGAATAGGAAGAATGAAAAAAGATTAGAGGTTATGAATATATAAGAAATTAAAATATAACAATTACAAGAGAGCTGGTTATATATAATAATCACTAAGTTACACAGCATTACATGAAAACAACACGCAATAAAGCATTTACATGCTAGTAAAAACTTCAACATGTGTTCATTAAGTAGAGTAATAGGCAAGTTATACCCCAAAATAAAGAGTTAATGATAGGCAATTACAGGAATTGACATAGATATCAAAATGCAAGAGGGTGTAACGACAATATAGGTTATTATTTTATCAATGATAATAAACCTTTACAGTCCCTGAGTCTCACGATGGTGATTTTGAGGGATAACGTAAAAGATTTCATACCAGGTGAGACTTTGGTAACTCAAGTTGTTAGTCTGTATAGTGAACTTAAACTTCGGTATATTTTTAGAACTCTTTATTAGTAGTTTTTAGCTAAGAATAGAATATACGTATTGTCTTACATGTTCCGTTTTTATAAACACAAATATTTTGTATTTTTGAGTTTTTTTGATTAATCACAGCGTTTCTTTATTCATTTATATAATTTTACATAAATTTTAGAACAAAAAAATGCCCATAGCAATACACGTATGACATATACAGCCTTTATACTGCTTATATACAGATAGGAAGAGTTACGACAGAGGCAACAAATAAAATATTTATATTTACCATTTAGAAGAGGTGCTACGCTGATCCTCTTGGGTCCATTATCGATGAGATGGTGAAATTCCGGATCATAGTCTACGGCAGAGTTAACGAACAACTAACCGTTATTCATCAAACCACGCACAACTCTATGCTAAATGTTTACTGTAGCCCGTATCAAATCTTTTGAAGATTATTACTTCAAAAAATTTTTGTTTTCATGGAGACGACGATATTACATTGTTACAAAATCGCTTATCTAAACAAACTTTATTATCTAATACCTTTAAACAATAAATTATGTACGCATATAATATTATCTCGGAAACACGGCTCAAACCGAATTTCAGGAAATTTAGTATTCCGGAGTTCAAGGGCGATAAATATCTAGTTTAATTATAATATTTTAGGAAAACATTGTTTTATCCGTGTCTTCAAGCAATGACAAACTGCTACTAAGCCAATAATATTTATTTATTATTTGGTTTACATTCTATAGTAAATAACATCTGGGCAATGACATCTGCAATATGACATCTGACGTATCATAAGACTTATAAGCCAATCATCACTGCTGATGTTTCATTAAAATACGCCCAAAGAGTAAAAAATAATTTTTTGTATAAATTTACGAAGGTTTAAAACGGGAGAAGAAAATTTTGCTTTTAATATAAATTAATTAATAATTTCACTCCTTGTAAAATTAAACCTATTTATCCTTTTCATATACTTCGTCTCACACGTACTGCTAAATTAAAATGCCTGCAAACATGAATTGACAACATACAAGCATAAACGTCTCATGATTTAGATGTTTCGATGTCTAAAAGATTTACGGCAGCGTGCGCCACAACGTGCAGTTAACTAAAATGACGAGCAACGAGAATACCGATTAGAAAAACCAAGACGTCGAGACGGAAGACGTCGAAGGGTTTTGAAACTTACTAATTATTTACCGAAGTACAAGTATAAATGTGTTGTTACTGCAGCTGTACAATATCACGCCGTAGGACCTTTTAAAAAATTGTGTGTATCCATTGCGGTGGATAGCATTTCCCCGTGGAACAGGTTTCTAATAGCATAAATATAAATTCGTTTGGTGAATGTTGTGTGCATGGACAAAGTTGAATGGAGCAACAACAATTTTCAAATGAATTTGTACGTCTTTTTTCATTTAAACCGTCACCCATATTCGGAAGAGTGTCGTAATAAAATAAGGAACATGGACGCATATTTTTCTCTAGCATCCCTCAATGCAGCAGATGACAACGATAAACAGTCATTACATTTAAAGTGGATATACATATCCACTCCCTCATATTTAAACTTCAAAAACACTATAGGGGCTTCGATTGTCATCTTACGTAGTCCAATAGAGATGTGGACTAACTATTTTACCCCTATATCTTGATATTTAAGTTTTAGTACTGTGCCATTCCTGGAATTCCAGTAATTTCGCTGTACGAGATTTTCTTTAATAGCGTTTATTCCTTGCTCTTTGAAGGGGAGGAGCATACGAGAAAAAATCCTTGTGCTACAGAAAAAAGTTGTTAGATCACACTTAAGCCTTAGAACTGCTTTTAAATCCCTAAAAGAATCATAAAAACTCTTCATCCTTACAGTTGCCTTGTAAACATAGAATCATAATATTCTCTAAAATACGGATACTTATTCTCATACCGGAAGGGTAACTGATTACAGTCCGTCATCCATCACACAATATAACTCAGCTAGAAAACCTCCTTCATCGGACAAATTCCTAATTTTGCTCCAAGAACGTTCTCAAGGTAACTTATAGGGATTAGACTGAAATGACACCTTTGCGACTGGCTATTAGAAAGACAAGTGTACTCAATGAACGAGTTCTTCAACCAACTAAAATTAAAATATAAATCTTAAAACAAATCGTGTTAAAAATCAATATTTAAATTTTAATTCCACAATTGTGTGTCTAAAACAAATAACAATAAAGAATAATGTCCATGTGTATATTTAAATTAAATCTAAACTCCTTTTCCTTAAAGTGCATCACACATACTGACAACACACTTGATCTTAGCCCTGAGCAACATGTACTTCATGTGTGCAAGAGAGCCCAGAGGAAATCTTGGTTTCCTTCTTCGATCTACCAGAGGCATGACTGGCACTACGGCACTCAAAATGTTGTATTCCTCTCTCGTAAGATCCACTCTTGAATACTGCTCTTCTGTGGGGTCTCCGTATCAAGCTACTTTCCAGGCAGAGCTCCGGAAGATTCAGGACCGCTTTTTGCGAATGGTTGGTGTGAGACTGGGTTTTGCTTACTGGGATGCTCCTCTCTTGGCGATTGGCCAGTCTCTGTCTCTTCACGCACTCTCTACCAGGAGAAGCGTTCACGATGTCCTATTCCTGTTCAAGCTGATGAAAAACTTGGTGAATGCTCCAGAACTACTTGCCCTGTTTTAAAATCTCAAATATTTATTAGATGACTTCGTGTAATTACTAATCTAGCTGGAAAACTGTAATTTCTGTCTGTCTGTCTGTCTTCAAGATATTCTAAAAAACGAACTGACATATAGGCTTGTAATTGTGAAGCTTAATTTCTATATGATGAACACTAGGCTCAATAATAATGTATAAACACTTCATTGTACGCCCACAAGGAGATATAAGCAGCGTAAATAAATTTGTTAACAACTCAATATATTTGTTAGTATTTGCTGTACATTTACACAGGTATTAGTTTACAGACTTTTTATTGAAGATATTAAAACACCAAGGACTTGACAAATCAGTCAGAGGGTACCAACTAGACTGTTAATTAAAAGACTAACTTAAACTGAAAGATGACACGGTTTACCTAAAGAGTTGAGGCTGGTTCGTTATGTCTTGTACGTGTCTTAGGCAGACTTATTTGACTGTTTTCTCCTTCGTTCTTGGTGAAGATCTCCCTGTTCGGACAAAGTAGAGTTCATTAACGTAATTATCTGGTCTGGAAAAAGCAGTAAAACATTTTATTTTCAAAATAATAAATACTATACTTCATTACAATTCTCTTAATTGGTTAACATTATTAAACATATTATAAAAGATATCTTGAACTATACTAAAAGCTTTAAGTCACAGTTTTTTCATATATAAGAATAATTTGTATTGTATAAAGATGAGATGAGATATAATTGATTTTCTGCAGTATTAAACACTTCAAGGCTATAAGGAGAAGGGATGTTTCGAAAATTTTCGTTACATATACTATGTCCTTAAAGATAATATTAAAATAGTATTATTTAGTGTCATAGAGTACGTAGAGTGTATATGCAAGAGTCCACACATCTAGGACTACATGTGCTTAAAGAAGATATTCCCGCAATAACACAATTGCGTCATACTTCGTTAAGACTTACTAAGGCTTATTACATACAAGTCACCTGTGATTGGTTAGTATCATTGAGATCTCTATTACCGATGTTTTATTAGTGCTTCTGAGACTTGTACCTTATGTTTTTTATTATAATTGCCTTCAATATGACCAATCTTCGCAATACTTATTGTATGGACTGGCACAAAGCTTTTTTACGGTTTAAATATAAATAGAGGGTGTCTCATTGATCATTTCGTTGAGTTAAAATTCTGTAATTTGTATTTTGAAGTCATAATATCAGACAATCCATTAGCAGCAATTCTGTTATTATATATGACAAATATGAACTTTATAATCAGGGTTATTCAGTTTGAGTTCTACAGCAAATGTTTTACTGTCAAATCGGATAAAGTATAAATAATATAAATGAAATTTAATAATATAATATAAGTGACATAAATCTCATCATATCCACCTTGGAAAGCTATTGATAGCAACTACAAATAAGATTTAAAGTAAACTTTACAAATTCCTATCGGTTTGATGTTTATTTCACACGATATAAGAATCAGACTACAAGATAACATAATTCAGGTCATAATATTTCCGTACAACAATATACAACGTAACAGTTCATTTTAATGATTACTCTTTGGTTTTTATTAGGTGCTTTTTAGTGTGCTTGGAGTTGACACGCAACGTGTTTCTTATGATTCCTGACCAACACGTGTCTCAACGCTTTAGTATAATTTGTTTACTTTAACCAAAGTGATGAAGTTATGTTTCAGGTTATTTATTCTTCCGAGGAGGAGATCGGATTGCAGATCTTGAAATATAGTGTTAATTATTTGTTATATCATTAAAGCGTGGCAAATATCGAGAATAGGTATATTCCTTCAAAGCGCTATACTTAGAAAATGTTTTCATGTATCGTAGACTGGATATATTTTTGAGTATGAAGATAATCTACACCGGATTACTCATTAATTAAGGGAAGTAGTATTACATTTATAACAGTCGCTGAAATATATGCTTATAAATTTGTAGCTATAGGGCTATGTAGTAGTGAAGGTAAATATCATTTGTAGAATATCTCATTTGACATATTTAAAATAATCGTTTGAGGAATGATCTGCTTTGAGCAAATTCTGTCTGACGTATTAACTGAAAAATCAGGTTTTTTTATAGAGAAAAATGTCAAAGTTTTTTACAGCATCCTTAAAGAACGTTTATATAGTAGTAATGATTGTAAAAATTGGTGCTGGAAGTTGTAATACAGGTGTTTAGGATTCTATAAGATTCTCCAGTTGTGTAATACTTTCGTGTTATCACAGTATTACGTTGTACGCCATTGTCAGAACTCCACATGTGCTTCATGGCAATGAGTGTGAAATTATTTTACAGCTCAGTATCACATTTCACAGAATAACGGAATAGTAAATTTTATTGTGCTACCTAATATTTTACGAAGGAAACTGTTTGTTTATATTGTTACATACACACAGGTAAATTTTGACTTTTCAATATATAATAATATTAAATATTGTCATTAAATCATAGACAATTGAGGCAGGTTCATAAATTAATACTTCAGAGCTTTTTTGCAATTTTTTACATATATTTCTTTGAGTATATGCATATTATCATAAATTTCTAACTGGATGTTTTGCAGCTGTCTACGAGTTTTAAGTGGTATTCCGTTCCATTGATCTATATCAGTGGAAGTTTAAATGATATCATCTAAAGTTGAAGGAAATATATGAAGTTTGATGAGTTTACAGGAACTGCATTATGAGACACATAAGGAAAAAGGGAATGTTAAACATGTTCCGACCAAATAATGTTACTATTACCATTAATATAACTTTTTAAGTGTGTTTTCAACAATTATGTGGGAAAAAATAACAAACAGCTTGTAATATTAAGAAATTAAAACAATATATCACTGGTATTGCATGAAAAATTTTGGTAATACATGATTCATGCATATAATAATGCAATACACTTCTTTAAAATATGCTTTTTCAGTGTATCGTCAGGCAACTGTTTTAAAGTCACGACTTTCCGCATCATTTATGAGGACATTTTCCCTAACAATGTCATTAAAATTAACTTCCATGAACGTTTTATAATGACGACAGACGACAAAATGAGTCTGCTAATTACATTTATTAAGAGTTCTTACAAAGGACTCATTTGGTAAACACATTTAGTAGATTTTTCAGGCATATTAAAATACTTCCTTTTATTGTTTTAGGAACAAGGGTATTTTCCACGCGTTTATTGAAACTATGACATACTTGAAATTCATTCCTTTACTTGTTCAGCTTTAGTTTGAAAAAAATTAGGTTCAATCATTAAGTTAATACTAGGAAATCAATTGTTTATTCACAATTTCTTACGAATTTAATTGCTCTTAACAACACAATAAAATGACATCAATAATAACATATCAATAGTTGATACATTAATTGAAAGAATTTATTTGCTTCCAGTTGCTAAGCTGTCATGTCAAAATTTCATAAGCAATTATGTTTTTAAATTTTAAATTAAAGAATGTAACCTTTTCTAAATATTTAATTTTATGATTCAAAATTGTTTTTAGGTAAGCGTTATTGAATTACTATATGAACTGAAAGTCATGGGCTTAAAGGGGCTATCTTATGTATCTCTGTCTGCGAGATATCTCTAGAAACAAATTAAATCATAAAAATTAAAATTTGTATTAGATAAATATATTTTGGTAATATTTAATAAAGATTTAAACATCATACGTTTTCGAAATGGTAATATTTTGCAAGCTACAATATTTTCCCATGTTAATTATAACATATTATCATATAAATATATAGTTGTTTTAAGAAATATATTTATTTGAGGAATATCCTTTTCTTTAAAGTCATAAAATACGCAGCATATTTTTATATTTCTGAAAAAAATTAATTGTAAGTAAGGAACAACAAAAAGGGTGTATATGAGTTTAGTTCCATTTCACCTCTTCTTACTGCAGCGTGGCACTTTCAGAATTGACTCCTCGAATTTAGAGTCTACGTCTGTTTTAAAGATATACAAAGGGCAATGTTCAAAAAAACTGGTAATACCGTTTCCACATCGAAGAATTATAGGACTAGAAAACATTTCTCTCTGGTTTACATAATAGTCACACATTGTAATCTGAGAAAAAGAAGTAATGTAATTGTCTCATCAGGTGCACAACTGATTGCACAATAATGTTTTACGATTTTTTGTTTGTTGATACGATGTCTAAGCACGATGGAGGAAACAAGTTTTCTTACAAATAGCTATGGAATGTAGGGTTCAATATATTTAAACGTTCAAATTATGTCCTTTAGCACACGTGGCATTAGGATTGCTCTATAATATCTTAGTGTACTTAGTTGTGCGCCTGATGAGAAAATGAAAATAACTCTTTAGAAATACCACATTTAAAAAACTATCAAAATATAATTTTGCCATGAATTCTAACAAAGAATTTGGCAATAGTTTAAAACATTACACTACGAAATATAGCTTGACTTCAGTTTGGTTCCATATATAAAACAATAAAAAAAATATAGTGTGTTTTTATACAAAAAAGCTTTCCTTTGATAGTAGTGATTTGTTTTACCTACAGAGTAAGAAGAGCTCTGTGACAGATTACTCTGCGATTGTGACGTCTGACAGCTGTTAGAGATATTGTGACAGATGAGCTATCCGCCAATACTGAACTCTGATATCTTGTTATCAATGGATTCTCTTAGAGCATATTCTGTAGAAAGACTTGACACATACAATTTCTTAAACAATTAAACTAGACGTCCTTTGAATACCGGTTCTTAAACAGTTTCTTTAGAAATTTAAAGTATTCACGGAATTTCTTAACGGCGTTACTTACAACACTGCTGCCGTGTAACTATTTTACCATAAAACCAATAAACTTCTTTTTAGACCATCATAAGCCTGTGCTCCAAGTATAAAGAGTGATCAGAATCAGAATCAGAATCATTTTATTGTCGTCCAACAATTACAAAATTGTATTGACAAAGTCAAATATGATATTAAAAATATCACTAAGTAGGCCTACAGAGCCTAAAATAAATACAATCTATATCTATGTTAAAAGTTTAAAATTGTTTAAAATTTTAAAATTGTAAAGTCACTAAAATTAGCATAAAAAATCTCATCTACAGAATAAAATGTTTTTCTCTTGAGCCACTCTGCAACAACATTCTTAAACCTACCAACAGAAATTGATCTAGCACTTAATGGTAACTTATTGAATAGCCTAGCTCCGGTTATTGCATAGTTCTGTTGAGTTTTACTTAACCTAGCATATTGCACATCAATTGTATTTTTAATTCTAGTGTTGTGTTCATGGTTAAAGCTTCTAAGATTGAAAGAGTCGAGATTTTCCTTAACAAAAACTAAACTGTGGCAATATATATATACATGGAAGCGTAAGTATACCCAGTTCTTCATAAAAATGGCCTACAGGACTCATTGTCGCTAATTCCTACTATGCAGCGTATGGCTTTCTTTTGCCACTTAAACACAGTCTTGGCTCCACTAGAGTTGCCCCACAGTAAAACCCCATACAGAAGGTGTACATTAAAGAAAGCGTAATATGCGCTAATGACAAGATTAAGACTTGTATACAATTTTAGTTTTTTTAGTAGAAATATTACTCTTGCCAATCTAATACATAAATGGTTTGTATGGATTACAGTACCGGTTGTATGGATCACACAGAGAGACCCATGGAAAGCAAAATGTGTTTATTTTATGTACAATTAAGGAAATCTGCTGTCTGCTCTCCTCACTTATGATTAACCATCAAGAGACATATTTAAGAAGAAATTGTTTACTGTATTGTATTACACTAGGTACACTATGTAAGTGAGATTCGCAAACAAACCATTAACAATGGTAATCCGTACCAAAAGTGTCTGCTCCATTCCACTCTACAGCCCGTGGCCAGATATTGTTCCCGGTTTTACATGTATAAAACCTAGCAGTTACCCATTGGTATGCACACAATTTTATTTGGAAAAAGAAGATCATCATGAGGATGGTCTATTAAACAGCCCACCACCAAACCAATCATGATATACGACGTTAAATTTACTTAAGTTGTACGATTTTAATTTTATGTAATAAATGTTTTACTTTGCATAAGTGATAAGCCATAAAAACATATATCCAATCTCTTGATCCATTTTAGATTTAAGTTTAAAAATTGGATCCTGAAGTCGACCCCTATACTATGTTTTTACTAGTAAATCTAAAGTTTTCATGTATTTTTCTCTAACAATATATTATTGAAACCCATTTGATTTTTGTAACAATTTTAACAATTGTAAGCCAATGTAGAGGAATTATAAATTGTTAGCTTTTCAGGTAACACACATAAAGTGCCGTAATGATAGCATTTTACTGTATTTGATTAAAATTAAAATTGAAACAAACACAAAGAAAGAAGAGCATAAATAGAAACAATACCTGTATTAACAAAACAGCTTTTAGATTTATTTTCTCTAGAACAATAAATTGTATGGTAAAACGAGGGAGATAAATTTTCTATCTTAAAAATGAATGTTTATTAGGTTAAATGCACTTAAAATTAATTTTTGTAAATATAAACTTTTCTCGACCTAGTATTAATAATTAACACTGCATAAAATAAAACATATGTAAAGTATATTTTTTAACGAAAAATTCTTTTTTAATATAAGAAAGAGCACGGAAACATAAGATGATTTTAAAGTCTTTAACTAACTTTGCGATCTACTAATTATTAATTAATTAGGTAATTGTATGATTAACTTTAATTCATGTGATACGTATGTAACAAAGTCTATGGTTGAAAATATATTATAGTTGATACAATCGTGAATTTTCTGCGTTCTACGAAAATAACTGATAATTATGTTTTCAAACATAATAGACTAAATTTAAATAAATTATATTCATGTAAAAGCAGAAACTATTTACGATATCATTAGGAAATTTGACGTAACCAAAATACCTTAGAATAACAAAGATTTATACATAGAAATTATAAAACAAAATGAATTATTGCTTTGTGACAATATAAGTTTTGTAAATTATTCATGATTTAAGAATATTCATAAAAAGCACATTTGCGAGGGAATATATTATTTTGTATATTGTGAAAGAAAAGCCACATAACAATAAAGTATAAAGTACTGCAGGGAGAAGGTGGCTCGCTCTATAATAGGGCCAGAGGGATTCAGTACCAACTATACTGTCTACACCACAGTCTTTATTTCATATTTTTCAAGTAATTTCTACAACATTCTTTAAGTTGCAGGTATGGTAAAATACTTATGCGTATTAATAACGTTCATAGTTCATGATGTACGAGTAACGTGGGTAAAATCAGATTTTCTAAATGCTGATACTGTAATTTCCTCCATTTTTAAAAACTTATCCTCTTACATTAAAGTATTCACTTCACAAAATTAAAGATTAAAACATGACAATACGACTTATTTTTTACCCATCTAAGGCGCATAGAAGTTTACTTAAAATTTAATCTCAAAACTAAGTTCAAGTTTTCTTTTGTCTTTTAATAGTGCAATATTGACTATTAAAATGACAGATGATTGAGTTAGTTGAGCCAAGAAAAAACTATTAGAATAGCGTTAGTTTTATCACTACAATGTTAAAATGGTTGTAGGTGACACGTGAGTTGAACAAAAGTGTTTTGACATATCTCTGTCATCACTTGTGATTCATTTGTCAAGAACAGTGAAGGAGTTTCATAAGTTTCCCGTAACTTTTCTGTTACTGTTATTAGATTACAGAGAAACTCTTTAATGTGTATATAACTAGTTTTTTTCAAAGGAGATTGTTTTAATATATTTATCTTGGAACTGTGAAATAATGTCAATATCCTATTTTTGCCCTAATTAAAATAAAATTAAAACAAAATGTTATGGTAGTAAATGCTTCTAAAAGGACAGTCTATTTTAAATATTCGATTAAGATATACTAAAACTAGATAAAAAACTGTTTTATAAATGTTTTCAATTATATTATCTAATTGTGTAAGGACAGTAAAAAAATATAATTCAATTATTGTAATGTAGAGGATAAAAATGAACATACCATACATCAAATAAGCGATACGAATCTTACATACCTATCTCTAACTAAACAAAGAAATTGAAGTAATAGAAAGAGAGAACGTCTAATACAATACCATCATTATGGCTAAGAGAGTCAGGTAAAACAAGGTAGATAACGCGAGTGTACCCTCAAACATACTTGAGGTTTCAATGGAAACTCACATGACAAATTAACCACATGTGTATCTTTTTTTTTCTCAAACACAACTCGGTTTTATTTTTGAACGCAATTCTCTAAAATAATTTACTTCAGACTAAATGAATCTTCCTCCAAGGATAACTGTATCTGCCTTCTTGTTGTCTTAAATTCCTCACAATGAACAAGAAAATACATTCTGTAACGAGCTTAATTGGAAGCAAACCCATTACATACAGAACAGTGTAGGAGTAGGTTTAAAGTTTTATAACGTCGAAAAGTAAAATGTAACAAGGGACCAAATAATCAAATTTAAATGTTAGAAAAATTCTCTAAAAATTATTTTGCATTAATAATTTCAACATTTTAAACTGTAAATATGTTTTCTCACAGACGACTATCATAATGACATAATTTTGGTAATACTTCCAACAAAGTAAAATCAAAGCCAGTGAAAGTCCTAACAGGTCGTTACTTAAAAAAAGAGGTTTACTCCTCCTTTTAACATATGATGTTTATGCTGAACCTATGTACTATGAATACTTACGGTGACGGTATGTATGATGTTAGTCAGAAAGTCCAAAAGCTAAAGAAAATAGAAATTCTGAAGATTAAAAATACGCCTATTGGAGAGTTTCCCCTAGGACACAACTTTAAAAAAAGAAGAATAACAAATACTAGGCCACTAGCAGATACTAAATCTGTAAGAATACACCATATATCAAATATCATAGTTGGAAGGAGAACATTCTGTCAAATAAGCAGACATAAATTATTCTTTTCTGCAAAACCCTCGTACATTCGATCCACTCATGTAAATTGTACAATCTGATAAGAGTGAATACAAATATAATATAGTACGAATGCCTTTTAGAATTGTAGTACCTTTGTCAGAGGATAAATCATTATTGCAACTCCCTATTTTCAACGGTCTCTCCCGGTTTTTTTTTGGGGGGGGGGGGGGGGGGGGGGGGGGGGGGGGGGTGGGGGGGGGGGGGGGGGGGGGTTCTTGTAATTCTCCCCTTTATGAGTATTTGGTTTTGAGAAAATTATATACCACTTTTTTGATCAGTCCTTACCCACAGATTTTGACGATTCCTGATTGTCATTTATTCAGTACAACGTTGATGAAGGTAGAAAGGCAATATGCAGGACGCTTGAGGGATGATTTTCTAAAACGAATGGTTATCCTAACCCATCTGTTACCTTCTCGTATGAAATCTGTGCCTCGTTGATCTTTATTTGGCAGGAATCGTTAAATTTTCATACAAAGAAACATCTAGGTAGGCATCATTTTCTTTATTGAAATTTTCAATTTGAGGTAAAGGTCCACAACCTCATAACTATATCAGTAATATGTCATATAAACCTAGTGTAATGCAAAAATATGTTAAACCAAACAATGTATCGCTACTAAGTATCTTAAACATAGGAACACCGGCGTTTTCATGCGAAACACGCTTTAGTATTTTGTGTAGTAGTAAGAACACACAGAACATTTGAAGTTTAATAAACCAAAAATTATTATCACTCGCAAAGACTACCCTATCTTAATTGATTCATAAAAGAGAGTTCTAGTGGGTCCTTACACATTAAAAATCTCATTAAAGTTGTGGTCTTCTAATGATATGATTTAAATTAATTCGCAGCTTCTAAAAATTGAAGTTTATTACAGGCATGACAACATTATAAAAGTGTTCGACAATAATAAATATTAAGGTTAATCTGTTTGATGCAAGGGATTGTTAATTCTTAGGCAATTAGTAGCTTTCAGACGTGAAAGTTATCTCTGGTTAATGCAGAACTAAACTAAATAAGCCTCTGGGGGAATATGTTATAATTTTCTTGACCTGACAATTTAATCCCTACACAATGACGTTAAAATGCAGTTTGCCAGCCTTCTGCCCAGAAAATTGTTGTTTAAAGCAAAATTTAGGCAAAATGTTTTAGGCCACAGGAACAAAAACGAAAAAAGCTGCCTCAATGATAACTGTAATGTTTCACAATTAAACTGGAACCTGGGACATTTATAATGGTTCACCACAGTCCAAAAAAAAGAGAACTTAAACATCACCTACGTACGTATATGTGCAACGTAATGGCGGGGTCATGTCAGACTAACACCAGGGAAAAACTTGTTGTGTATACGATACGTTTCTGATCATTATAGATGCTTGTTCAGCACCTGAATAATAGGAGGCGAGAATCGGTGCCATGCTACATTACTAGCCTCGTCTTTGATATTAGAACTGATATACAATTATTAAGGTTAAAAATAATTTAAAAAAAAATTTATGTATAATATTAGCAAATATCTTTACAAATGAAGTTATTATAGATTTATAACTATGAGATTGGACTTTATATTACACGATTATATAGTACGGATGTAAAAAATACTAGTAAGCTCCAATATAAACTTACTACCATACACTAACTCTAATTTATACAGCATTCAGACCATCTTGTATTTGTTACTGGTTTATGCCCTTAACAACATATAATAATGTAAAAAATGATAGCATTGCGAATAAGCGAGGCGAGTTAACTAGTCCCTGAGCTGCTTGTAAAGGCGTTACCATAGATACATTTGTGTCCTCACATTAGCGTATATGAAGAGAGGCAAGGAATTTTCTTGTTAAATCTAAAGGTGTTAGGATTGGGTATTACTTTATACTTTTACTTGTTTCTGGGAAATGTGAATAACTTGGCTTAGTGATGAAGTATTTTCATCATAAGTGTATAGATATTGTCTAAAATACTTCTTTTAAAAGTAGTTACTTATTATACCTCGTAATTTTTATTTACAGTCTTGTAACACCAAGCTTTATATCCCTAAAAATACTTAAACGTTATCGTTAATTGAAACTAACAATTTTTTTTATAAAAACAATAAATATTTATGTGTAACATTTAAAGACAACATTTCTCTAGTTATAAAAATAAAAAATTAATTTATACTATAATCACCTTAATTAAAAA
>NW_025782720.1:0-31087 GCF_021130785.1 Homalodisca vitripennis
CCAATCTACGATCTAGAGTTTTTTCTTTTTGACGAAATCAATCATAAAAAGGGGCCAGAGCTCGCGGGGTGACTTTCATTGTCTGCCCCTCCGTTAGGCACACTCGTACACTCAAGACAAACCACCGGTGGTCCGTTAGTTTGGTCAACAACATCACTTCCGCCCCCGTATATTTTTGTTTGTTTTTTTTGTAAAAACGTGATCAATGGGGAAATCGATTCAGCTGTAATTTAGTTGGTTCTTTTATTAAACATTCGAATCCATTTGAGGAAAGAAAAGTTTTGTATTTATCAACTTCGTCATTAATAAGTAAATTAAGATTTACGTCACCAATAAAAAAAAACATTCCTCTTTTTATTGAAGTTATGGTTTGCCCACAAAATATGTTTTAAATTTTCTTTAAAAAAATAATTCCTTACTAAAACTGTGCAGTCTAAAAATTGAAATTTAAAACAGAAATTTGAGAGTTAAATTTAAATTCTAATTTTAGCATATCAGGCTACATAATATTAACAAATTTTAAAAACTATTACTTCAATACCCGACTTAAAAAATATTGCAATACCTCCAGCTCTATGTTTCCCCGTTAGGTTTATGTAACTTGTGTTTTTACAATTTGTAAAAATTTATTTCATTTTCGTAAACCCAAATTTCTGACAATACTATTATTTCGGAATGCAACCTTCCCATCCATTTCACCCAAAGAAGCTATCAAAATTACCCCTCATATGCGAATATTTTGGTGTAATACCTCTAATTCTTCCACTCTTTACATTAAATTGTTTTTGTTATAAAATCATTTTCATTAACAAAAAAAGATCCCTCAAAAATTTCTTTTCTACAAGTAAATATTAAGATATAAAGGGTTTAAGACCAGATCAAAGAAAAATTAAATCAAAATTCAACTAATAATACAAAAATAACAGATGCCCCCTTTTTCCTAAATCAAAATATTTATTTTTTTATATTTATAATTCTAACTTAAAGTTTTTATTGCATTACAGCGCTTGACAGTTCCAAATTAGTTTTAAAAAAATTATAAAATAATATTATTTTTTTTAGCAATACAATAAAAATAACCTTGAATACAAATCAAAATAGGGAAAAGGTTTACATTTTTGTAAAAATTAATACTAAATGAGACTATGTACATAAAATTACAGATACGTTGTAAATCCTTCCCCACTCGAAACCCTTTACGGTGCTTTTCCATGAAAATTTTCCCCTTTTGGACCCCGAGGGAAATTTTAGTTCTTTCACGCTTTAAATTCCTCGCCCAAAGCATGTAACCTCCTCCGACTGGTGACAGCGATCATTGAATAGATCGGGCAATCGAAATATTGATACGTAATAGGTTTTAAAATTTGGTTTATAGTTTTTTGTAGACAGCAGTACGAAAAAAAATTTTTCATGTGTGATGTAGTTTGAATATTGGAAGAAAATCGTTTTACCGAGGGAAGAATGGGGTTTTCAAATGTTGTACCCGTTACTAGAATCATTTAAAAATAACATTAACGTATTCAAATTTTGTTTTCAAATTTTAACGATTAAGAGTCGGCTGTGAACACGAGCTTGTGTTTTTCTTATAAGAACAATAATAAACCTAGTTCACTTTAACGCCTTAATTTTATTATAGATTATGGAAGGTGATCATTTTAAAGATATAATTAATATGCATGCAAACTCTTTTATACAGTATAACTTACTTTTTGTTCATTTTAAATGATAAAGTACAAAAGTTGAGATTTTTCAGAGTAACCCATGAAAATATCTTTTAAAAAGCTTTGTTAAAAGTATTTTAAAAGAGACATCTATAACTAAAAAAAGTGTAAAATTCTAAAAGGTTTAACATTGTTCTTTTGTTGCAAAAAATTAGAGGCCGCCCTGTAGTTCCATTTTAAAAAATCTGTAGCTTTTATTAAAATAAAATAAAAGACAATTTGGAATTGTTTATCTCAAAATGATTTTTAATGTCAAATTATTTTTTCTTAATGAACAACAAAAACCTAACCCTTCTTTACAATTATCTGCAATTAGGGTATTCCACCACAGTTAGCAAAAAGATTGAGAGACTCGCAACACAATCTATGGAAGGCTCATTCTTAGATAGGTAATGAAAGCGTGTCGCGGGCTGTAAAGGAGACATTACGTTAATTTGGAAATATAGAACCACACAATCACAAAGTGTATATTACAACCCTAGCAAAACACATAAACAAAAATGTAGGGAAAAAACACCAAATTACAATAATAAATTTGTCGTTCTCGAAAGATCAGGTAGAAATACCTGTGATGTGTGTCCTGCTTTTTTTTTGGGGGTAAGTAAGTCCAGCGGGGATCACTTCTGGTTGGTTTATACATTTGGGTATAACTTCTGGTTGGTGCAGCAAAAACTGATGGTCACTTAAATCGGGGGAAACCCTTAGGATACCCAGGAGCACCCAAATCACTAACCGCAAATGTGGGAGTTCTGGGGTAAAGTGAAATTCGATAGGTTTAGTTACTGCGGGAGATGATGTTGGAGTTGGCGGGGTTCATCTACTAAATCCCAGCGTTCTTGAAGCCTCAACAAGTGTGTAACACCCCCTGCTTGTTGTGATCGGAGGGGCTTGTTCAGGTGACCCCCCCTTCTTCCGAGGGACATGACTGAGATTGTTGTGACGGCCATTAAAAAACCCCCTGACCATTTGACATGTGAGGTCAATTTATTATTCCCCGAAAAGTATCGTATTTATATTGGTTCCAAACCCCAAACAAATTCTTCATTTTTCCCAAAACATAAAAAGTACTATTATTAAAAATTCTCCGCCCAAATTTAAAAAGGAAAAAAAGGGGAACATGATTATTAAATTTATTTAGAAGATTAATCCAAGTAATATTTGGAATATTTAGTTGATCTCATGAGTTGTTAAGAAAAAGTCCCCCGTACCGTGGCAGTTTAGCTCAGTGGTGGGGAAATTTTTGCTGATTTGCTGCTCCAGCCTGTGTCTGGCAATTTTGTGTCGTTTCTGACTTGTTACGCCCAAGAAATCGTTTGGGGCAGCACCGTACGGAGTCTAGTCCCCCATTTTAATAAAAATTTGTACAAAAAAGGGTATGTGCGTGGAGGATTTGATCCCGGGGTCTGCACGTAACGCGTCGCTCCGTGTTTGTTCCCCTAAAATTTAAAATTTTCGTCCCACTGTTTCGCTGATGAGTTTTTAATTTTTTTTAAAATTACATTTTGGGGGAATGAAAATAGTATTGTAATAATTATTAATGAAAAAAGGTTTTAAAAAAAATAATTTTTTTTGCGGCCAACGTTTTTTGATTTTTAAATTTCCCAAAAGTCCTTGTTTTAAAAATGTTAGGTGGGGGGGGGGGGGTTTTCAAAAGTCCGTGTTTAAAATTTTTTTTCCACTTTCTGCGGTCCTAGGAGCAAAAAAAAACCCCCTGTGGAGATGGGACTGCGGATATCACGATTCCGTAAGAAAAAAAAATTATTACGCTTAACCTAAGCTACAAAAATAATCAGCTAGCAAATTTAAATTTAAAAGTTCTTTTTATTCAAAATTTATTTTGTATATTTTTAGGGAAGGGACAGAAAAAAAAATTAGTTAAATTTGAAAAAAATTGGAAAAATATTTTCTTTTTAAATTTTAAGATATTTGGAAGACTTTTAAATTTTTAATATGATGCATTGATCTGGGGATAGTTCAGACTTCATAAAGGCAGTGAAGCCAACACCACGTTAACTGCTATTATTCTTAGTTAACATATTCTAATTATAATTAAAACCGTTAACTACAATAAAGCTTTTTAAAAAACCCATTTGTTAAACAAAAAAATTTGAAAACCATACCTAGTGTGTTAAAGTGCTTGGAACCCCTTGGGCGCATTGAAAAAGGCGAAATTAATTAAATGTTGTTGAATTTAATGTCAAATTAAAAAAATAGATAAAATAATTGAGACATGACTCTGAAAAAAAGAGTGCATTTTAATTTTCCATGTCAGGTCAAAGACCCCAGCGCTTTTTTCATACTAAAAATTAATAATTTTTATTATTTTTTATTTTAAATTTTTGTAGTATAAATTTTTAAATAAGTAGTAGAATCAAAGCAAAATTAAATTGAACTTTTTACGTTTTTTAAGTGATAACTGATTCTATGAAATTTCGGGATTTAATTCGATATTTGAGTAAACTTAGCGAAATTTTTGGGCTTTATATTACGGGGGGGGGATGGGGGTGTGAGGAAAGTTAGTGATAATTCAATATTAAAAATTGTTATTGACAAAAAGTTTATTCTTAAAACGGAACTAAATTTATCGATTTTAAAAATTAAAAATATTAAAAGTACGGGGGTTTGGGTAACGTGAGTTTTGTTAGACATTTGAAGAGATATTTGGGGAGGGGAGATTTAAGACGAGTAATTAAAAAAAAAAAAAAATTTCAGTAATTGATTAATTGAACGTGACATTTTAAAAATTTTTTAAGAGTTGATTAGTGTATAAATTTTCTTTTCCCCTTTGGGAAAATTTGTATTGGCATACCTTAAAGGGGTATCTTTAAAAAAGGAAGAGAATCAATATGTTTAAAAAATCCAGGACCCCCTATTCCCCGGTACGGCTGAGGTTTTAAAAAAGGGGTGCAAGGGTTTTTAAGGGGCAGGTAGGCCTATTGTGGGGCTTCTTAGTTCCTTAATGTAGATGAGGAAGGGAACCCTGTGAAAAAAAATATAAGCATGGCTCCCCCCGCAATAATAGGGGGGACTTACAGACACAAAAGGTCGCGTCTTCAAGCCAGGATGTGGCATAATTTTAAAGGGGGCGGGACGACCCCAATAGGGGTTTTGGGTAAAAAAGTATCGCAAAAACGTATGGTGTTAAGGAAAGAAAAAGAATGTGTAGGGGGGGCCGAAGCCAAGAAAGACGCGGAAACCCGCCAAAGCTAAAATTTTCAGCACCGAGACCCCCGCGGCCCAAAAATGCGGATTTCACTGCCTGGGGGCAACAAGCACATCACTGGGGGGTGCACTTGCTCGAAAAAATTTAAAACCATCGCGACACACCGCAACAAAATTTTAACTTAACGTCATCCGCACATAGTGGGGGAGTGCCTTTAAAAAGGGGGGTTTAAAAATTTGACGGCCAATCACAGGCGTAGGGGCGTTTCTGCAGAAGCAAAAAGCGCAAGCCGAGGGGTCCCAAACCCCGAATGTTTGTTGGGGCATGGATTTGTTGGGGGGACCTGCCCAACGTGGTATCGATCCACGATGGCCCCGCTCAAAAGGGGAACAGCTGTGTAGGGATAGGGAACTGGTCTTCCAACCCTGAAGACATATCCTACAGAAGAGTATTCAATCGAGTTCAAGCCGAAACGGCCCATTGACTTATTTATCGCTGCGATGGAGGGGTTGTACATCGCCTGTAACCCCCCTAGTGGAAGAAGTAAATTAGGCAAAATTGCTAATTACACCCCAGTGCAAGCCCGGCTTGCTTTTTTTGTTTACCTTCTTGAAAACTGAGAGTGGGGGGTTAGAAAGGCGAAGGGGGAGTTGAGGTCCGTCACACGCGTGCGGTAAATCTAAGTGGGTGACTGGCCAGACTTGCATACCCCCTCCCCTCGGGGCCGACGGGGGGCAATCCCCCCCACGCCTAAACGAAGGGGTGTTGGGAGCCAATATCAGTTTAAAATTTTTTTAATTGTCATATAAAAGGCCACTTCTCGGGATGCAGGAAAAAAAAAAGGGGCCCGCTCAGTAAAAACGTGGGGCGTTGAAAAAAGGAGGCACATACGAAAGATTGTAGAGTTCGATAACTCAAAAACCCCTTTGGGAAAGGGGGGGGGGGGAAAGTGGACCCCGACAAAAAACCCGGAATTAAAGGGAAAAGCTGTTTCGAGTCCTTTTATAAGGTAATAAATATGGTACGCTCGAAGAATTGCACTACTGAGGCAGGTCAGACGTCCCCGAGATTCGAGATTGGTAGATGAACTTGTCCCCCGGAAAGAAAGTGAGGGGGAAAAGGCCTAATTGACACTGGAGCGCGGTTTCCCTGTAAAAAGAGGACCATCCCGAGCTCCCAAACCAGACGTAATTTTAAAGGGGATTTCTGGGGGGGCTTTAAAAAAACTTACGGGCGAAAAAAGTTGTTTTAAAAAATAAAACCGGGCGTTGAAGTGGTAGGAAATTTTGGGGTTTGGGGAAACCCCCCCTAAGGGAAACCAGCCGTATTGGTTCGATTTTTTGGGGGAAAGGAAAAGGGGGAAAAAAATGTTAACATGGTCTACTTCGGTTGTAGGTGGAAATTGGTTAAATCGGATAAAGAAAGGGGGGCCGTCCCCGGGCCCCAACCGCCTCACTAGTGTGCACCCCAAAAAAAAGCAACGTAGTGTACTGCTGTAGCGATGTGAAAATTCCCCCCGGGGGAAAAGTTTTTTCCCAAATGAAGACAACCGATGTGCCCCCGGTTCCGAGACTTAAAAAGGAAGGACGTTTGATTAAAAACCCCCGATTTTCATGCAGGTGTTTATCTTCTCGAACCTGAAAAAGGAAAAGGAAACCCCGTTGGGGCAAGACCGTAAGCAAGGGTGGAGTTAATCCCCAAAACTTTAATTTTAAAAGCTGGACAAGTTTTTAACCCAGTGGGGGGAGGAAATCCTGTGCGACAAAAACTATATTTTTTGCAGACAGCATGGTCTACCCAGAAAACTACCAAAATAAAAATTTTTAGAAGGTTTTTTCATCCCCAAAGGAAAAAAAAAAAAACAAAAAAAACCTCCCAAAAATTTGGTAGACTATTGATACATTACCGAGAACGACACGGTGATCTGTGGGGGGGAAAAAACGATGTTGCAAGTGTGGCCTTCCCCCTTTAAAAAACCCCCCCAAAAAGCATTTAAAATTTTCCGGTAAGTGGAAAGCGAGAGTAACTGTTCTGTCAAATTTTTTCCCCCTATGTTCAAGACCTCAAAAGAATTGGAGATGCCCAAGGGGGAAATTTTAAACCACATTAAAAAAATTTTGCTAAAAATAGGAAAAAATTAACAGGGTAGATTGAATTTTTTAAACCTAAAAGGAAAATTGAGCCAAACATGTAACAAAGCAGGGTTGCATCTGAACCAACAGGGTAAAGGAAATTGGCCCCCTGTTGTGCGCGACAAACTCAAGCTCAAAAGGCCACGGGGAAGGTAGGCATGGTGAGTGTTCTGACGAGTCCGACTTAGAGGGTGCTTGGACGAGAAGTTTTGGCATCTCCAAAGTCACGAGCAACCCCTTTTAAGTCCCTCTCAGGGGGTTCAAAAAAGTTCTTGCTACGTAAAAACCAACCTCTGGGTTGTACTTCGGCAGTGACACATGTAATACAACCGGGAATGACCCCCTTTAAAAAAAAAGCTTTTTGGTCCCCTACCATAAAGGGGCCCCACTTGCAATTTTGTTAAAGTCAAAAAAAACAAAGGGGATCATTGTTCCTGTCAGAGCGAGGGGCACCCCTGTATTACTTGTGCCCAAAAAATCCCCCGACGGTCCCCCCAAATTAAAAAGGTTTTTTGGGCGACTACAGGGGACTTAATGCGGTGACCCCCCCTGACTTTTTACCCCCTCCCAACTCACAGAAAACTTGATCACTTGGGGGGGTTTTTTTAATTCCCCACGTTAGATCTCTTTTTGGGGGATCACCAGATTCGAGTTGACAAAAATGCCCCCCAAAAACAGCTTTTAATGCCCCCGGGGGACTTATATAGCGTATCCTTTTTGGACTAAACACGGCTCCGGCATTTCCAAAGATAATGGACTCAGTGTTAAGGGGGTTAAAAAGGGGAGAAATGCTTTTTACTTGGAGGGGCATAATTTTGTTTTCCAGGGACTTCCCCCTTACAGGAAAAACCCCTTCGTGAAGTGCTATAAAAATTTAAAAATGTAACCTGACAGTACAATTAGTAAATGTAATTTTTTGGGGGTAATGAAGTCAGTATTGGTCATGTAATTCACTAAAAAGGGGTTTAACCCCAGATCCTGGAAGGTATCGGCTTAAGGGATTCCCGCCCCCACTACGGTGAAGGATCGCTTTTCCCCGGGGTTTGGTGGTTTATTAGGGGCGTTTTTTGAGGTTTTGCCCCCTTTGGACGTCCACTATTCGATTGACCAAACAGGAAGGATTTTGTGGACACCAGGATGTCGGGGGGCTTTTGATCTTTAAGAAAAAAAAAATATCTGCCCTGTGTTGAATACCCTGACTTTACCAAGCCGTTCAATAGCGACAGACGGAGTATTTGCCTTAGGAGCAGTCCTCTACAGAGATAGTGGCCGGGAACCCCCCGTAGCGTATGTTCTAGAACATTATTCCCGCGAAAAAAACTACTCAAAAACCGAGGCAATTTTACTTAGTCTATTGGAGAAAAAAAATTATTTCAGTGTATTGTTGGGGGTCCTTTCAAAGTAATCACCGATCACTCCGTTAAGTGGATGATGTGTTTAAAGGGCCCCCCAGGTAGGTATGGATGGTTTTTTGCGACTACTGAGTTTGATTTCAGGGGTAGAAAAATAAAACCGGGGAAAAAAAACACACTAAGGGGGATGGGCAAGTCGCGCAGTCGGGGTTAAACGGGAAGTGCCCCTGCGTTGCCTTTTGATTAATTAGAACACGTCAACGCGAAGATCCCGTTTTTGGGGGTTTGAGACAAGCAAGAACTTCCGGATGCCCCCGGGGAAAAAGGTCCTGTACTTTTTTGAGCTGGGTGAAAAGAAAATTGTAGTACCAATTTCCTTAGTCCAGGAGATAAAATTAGGAAAAAATCATTTTTCCCCCAAACCCGGACACCCGGGGGGGGCAAAAACATAGCCGGGGGAAAAACAGAAGTTTGGTGGAAGGTATGGAAAGAGACGTTATAATTATTTTCAGGACATGTCGTAGGGGAACAACGAACGAATTACTTTAAAGCGAAAGCCCCCGGGTGACGTCTTCAACGAAACCCCGGAGCCCTTCGAAGTGATAGGGGAGATATTTGGTCCTCTCCATTTAGCGAATCCGCAATTTTAAATTTTCATTTTTTGGATCCTTTTTCCCGATACTTGAGTTTGTTCCATGCCAGATCAGCCCCGAAAGGTTGCTCGAGCACTAGTGCAGAGGGTGATAACCAAGTTTGGCGTGCCAAAAGGCCTTATTACCGATCAAGGGGGAAATTTTTAAACCGGCTTAATTAAAGACTTATGAAAAAATTTTGCACTTCGAAAATCCAAACTATGGTTTTCATCCTCAGAGTAATGGCAGACTGGACGGGTCCATTCCACTGTGATTAGAAAATTGAGTCATTTTGTTAAGAAAAGACCAAAAATTTGGGTGAATACTTCCTTATTCACCATGGCCCCTAACTCCCCCAACTCATGAGATATGGGTTTTCCGTAGAGTTATCTTGGGGGGAAAATGGGGGTTCCTATGGAGGGATCTGAAATTTCGGTGAACGTATATATGCAATATACGAAGCACTCCGGGGAAAAAATACAGGAAGCTTAAAGGAAATGCGTGCTTTTAAACCAAGCCCGAGGCCGTAAGAAAGTCATTGATAAGAAAGCTAAACAACCGAATTCCCCAAGGGGTTTGTATTATTGCTTTACCCGTAAGGGGGGGCATCGTGTAAAGAAATTATCAAAACTTTGGAAAGGACCTATCCCATTTAGGTGGTATACCTCTAAATGTTGTTTTCTTCGAATCGAAAGCAGGAGGTTTTCGTGCACGTGCCGTATAAAAAACCCTTTAAAAGGGAAGTCCCGTCCTTTGACCCCGCAGAAAAAAAAAGCAAAACGAGAGAGTTCCGTGATGAAAGGTGTGATGTGGTCTGCGAACTTAAAGGAGATGAAAAGGGTGACGATGAAACCCAAGCCCCTACAGTAGCCGGGTGCAAAGTATGGGCCAAAAAAAGTAAGAAAGAACCGCGAGATGGGGTGACTTTGTTAGACTTTTGAAGAGCTTTGGAATGTTGGGGAATAGTGCCGTAATAGCCCGGGAAAAGGGGATATCGAATTGATAGTGTCACATGAAATCATAGATTTTGTTGTAGGCCCCTTTTGGGGTTTTTTTTATCCTGGAAGGTGTCTCTTGCTTCCACCAGGGGGGGCATACGGAAAGAAGGGGAGTTTTACTTACAGACAGCTATGGACTGGGTGCCCTTTAACCCCCTGACGGAGTGGAAGAGGAAAACAGAAATCTAAGTTTTTCTTTTAAAGGTAAAAGGTCAGTATGGAGTTTTTCCAAAATTTTCTCGCAAAACAACGCTTACTTTCATAGTGCATGACCTTGAAACCAGTTTCGATACAATATTATGGACTACAAAAGATGGGGACCACTACGTTGGCAAAACGAGTGACTTGGCACTCTGCTGCCGCGTCCCCCCAAAAAAAGGCGGTTTTTTTTTATGCCGGTGGTCGTACAAAAAATTTTTTTTGGGAAATGTAATCGTAGCGTTTGGAAGTTTAAATGTAAGAAGATGATGCCAATATAAGAATGATAAATATATCATGACACAAAAGATAAATTTAAAAAGTCTTAGAAACATCACTTAAAAATTTTTTAAACCTTCGAGGGTAAAAATAAAAGATTACATCTTGAAAGCGTATCCCCAATGATCATGACAACAGGTCAAAACTAAAACAAATCCGTTTTCTCAAGTTGTTTTTATCTTTTCCAATACTTAAAATTAATTTGCCTTTCAGAAATTAAAGATCCCATTAACCTTGCTGACAAAAAATAAATCTTTTTACCAAGCTGTAAGGACTTGGCTGAAATAGGATGATAGAAACCCCTATTTCCCCCCTCATTCCTAGAGGTCCGAAATCTGAAAAAAACAGGTTTATACACCACCGAAAAAATTTTTTAGACGAAAAATTAGAAAACCCCCATAGCTTCTTAAATTTGCAATAATCAAATCGTATGTACGGAAACAAGCTTAGGTACCATTAAGCCCATTGAAAAAATAACCCCAAGGGTTAAAATTTTCAATGTAATAACTTATCCTTTTTTTTCCCCTTTTTAAAAAAGGGTGAAGGGGGAAAATGCGACCAAAAATTAATAGTTAGCAAGGACAGAAAAAACCTTACCGTTTATTCATTGACCATTACCAAGTGAGTGTATTTTTGGGCCCTTTAACGTGTGCCCTCTGTGGGAAGTATTATTTTAAGTACACAAAGACCAAATTGTCCAATTGAACTTTTTTTTTAAAGAGAAAATTACGTTTCACTAAATTTTTATCGGCTGAAACCCCCAGTCCTAATTAGAACCCCAAACCCCATGGTCTATATACCTGGGGAACCCCAAAGTAGTTTAAATTTTCTTTAGACGGGATGCTGGTCTAAACGTTAGTACAACCTTTGAAAGGGGTGGGTAAAATTTTCCAAACGGGATCGATGTGCCCCGATTGCGACGGGTACAGGATGCCTGCCCATTCTTCGGAGCCCCCCGGCACTCGAGCGATTTTGGGAAAAATAACTTTTCCTGAAATGAGGGGGTTATAGTAAAAAAAACCCCCAACGTTAATCAGGACGTGAAGATACTTTGAAGGCTCCAAATTGGGGTGCCAATTGGACTAAAAACGAAAGGGAGGATTTTTGAGATATTTCCAGACCTCAGAGTAATGTTTTAAGCATCGTATATTTAAGCAGGTCATATTGAGTGGATCTACGTTACTGTGTTATTAATTGTTGTTTTTATTGTTTGAGATATCGAGTGGGTTGCCAATCTGCCCGGCCCCCCCTGAGAGGTAGCGACGGCCCCCGAAGTACCCGGGGCCCATGCAGAATCAGAGACCCTTTGGGAATCGATTGTCCCCCATGACAGACCGTTAGAGAGAGTAACCAACCGAAAAAGAGGGGGGCCCCAAAGGTTGGGGTTATCGATAACCGAAAAACCCAACTTGGGGTTTATAGCCCCTTTCGTATGTTCAGACGTATGGGATCCACGAAAGGGGGTTTCTAATATTGTTTGAGCCCAACCTGAATGAGGAATTTTTACAGTGTTTCGAGTTTTCGTGTCTGTGTGAAAAAAAAGGGCGACCCCTGGTGCATTTCATAGGGGCCCTTAACAGGAAATCGAAATTTTTTTTAAAATTGGGCCTTTAAGGGGTTTTTTTTGAAGTAACAAAAAATTTTTGCCTGTTTCTATAGAAAATTTTTTAACATTGTAAAAAAAATTTAAAGTTTTTTTTATTTTAATTTTTAACGAGTAGTCGTTTGGGGGTTTGTTGGGGGTGGGGAAAGGGGGAAAATTTTTCATAAATTAAATTTTTATTTTCAAATCCAATAGTGATATCTGGGTCCAAGAAAAAATTAAAGCCGGCACCCCCCCCCCCTTTTACCCTTTTCCCCTCGTTCCCAATATGGACTGTGGGTGCCTAAAGAAAATAAATTTAAAAATTAAATTATTAATAATGATGAGCACACAGAATTAAGACTGTGGTAAAAACCCTTTTTTGGGGTCTCCCGGGCCCCCCAGCAAGACAACTGCTGTACCGTTGCCCCCTACCAAAATGTTACCAACACTTTTAAATTTTTTTAAAAAAGCTCACAATAATACCAAACGCCCCAAAGTATATAGATGAATTTTTAAAAAGGAATATAGGTTGTAATTCGGAATTTTTTTGTTCAAGTGAACTAAAATGTACTTGGTTTTAATGTGTTGCTATTTAATCGTTGCATGCCCCCAAATTTAGTTTTCAAAATCTAGATTAAGAAAATATCAAGTGAACACTGTTTGGGGCCCACAGGTGTATGGCAAAACCAACGACTTTTTGGTTCTGTTGTAAGGATTTTAGTTGCCCTCGTTTTGGCTATTAATGGCAGTGTATAGTAAATTTGGTTTTTGGTATTTTTTTTTAATTAAAATGTATTCTCGTTTTTTTAGTAAGAACCCCTTTGACTTAACAACTGTTTAATTTTAAAGGGGGGGACGGCACGGCGGCCCCTGAAAGCCCGCGGCTTCCCCTTTATGGGGAAGTAGCGGTTAAAATTTCCTAACGACACACTTAAATACCCTTTTTTTGTTTTAATTGGCCTTAACAATCCATTGGGGGAAAAAAAAAAAAAAAAAAGGGGGGGGAAACTAAAAAACAATTCCCCCTTTCCAAAATCCGCAAATTTTGTTGTGTCACTAAGGGTTTTTTTTTAAAAAAAGTTTGGTTGCCCCTGTTAGGTTCTTTCTTGTTGTGAGCGTATTAATTATAGATTCACTATTCAACAACCATGTTACTTTAATATTTATGTTAAATTTTATTTCTTTTTCCTGAAACGAAATTGTTTATTGTGAGTATTTATCAACCTTGAATTTGAAGTTTATTTTTGAATTAATGAAGTTTTTTTATTGACTTTCTGTGAAGGAGAGGCACACCCCGAGCGACGTATGTTTTGCAATTTTTCCATCGTTTTTTTAGCAAGATTTTGTACAAATTTAATTCGAAGAGATCCATATAAGGACACCAAATTTTTTTTCTTTTTTCTATTTCAATATCAAATACCAGTTGAGATTGGAAACAAATTCCGAATCAATTAAAAAAAAAAAAAAAAAAAAAAAAAAACAAGGGACACCTGTAGAAATTTGGGGATTACCGTTTTATGTTCCCTCATGCTGGGACGCATGGCTAAGGGGAGGGGTGTGGAGGCCCATTAAGAAAGCCCCTGACCATTTGACACTGTGAGGTAATATATTTATTGACCAGTGAAGTACTACAGTATTTTAATTGTAGTACAAACCAACCAAACGATTCCTTCATTGTTCCTAACAGTAAAATGTAATACTATTACTTACAAATATCTACCGTCACCTAAATTATTAAAAGGAAATAAGGAATTGATATTAATATTTATTTGTAATATAAGTCCAAGAAAATAGTTGTCGGAATATTCAGTGATCTAAACTGATTTTTAAAGCAGAAGACCCCCGTCCCTTGGCACTTTTAGCTGAGTGGCTGGGGAATTTTGCTGATTCTGCTGACTCCGGGCCTGTTCTGGCCAATTGTGTGTTTTCTAGACTCTGTTACGCCCAAGTAAATCGTTTGGGAGCCACCGTACGGGTTAGTCCGCCATTTTAAAAAAAATTTTTTGCGAAAAAGTATGTGCTGGATGAGTTGATCGCCGGTACCGCCGAACGCGTCGCTCCGTGTTTGCCCTTCCCTCTAAAATCTTAAATTCGTAACCTACTGTTTCGCTGAGAGTGATTAATTAAAATTTTAAAATTACAGTTTAGGGAATGTGAATAGTATTGTAATAAATTATTAATGTGAAAGGTTAAATTAAAATCAGATTTTGCGGCCAACAGTTTTCTGATTTTAATTCCAATCCCCGTCTCGTCCGTTACTATAGGTACCCCTAATTCTTCCTTATGGGTAGGAGGCGACCCCTACTCCCTAACGTTACCCATCCTGAATATCTCCACCGGAAGCGGTGCTAAGGTTCGTATAAGACTAAAAGCAATTTATAAAACTTCTTGTTCAAAATAAAAAAAACCCAACAAATTGTAAAGGGGCTATAACATCATGTTCCCCTTTTTCCTTTCACTCAATTCTGGGGCCCAGATTTGATGCAAAATCTTCAGATGGCACAAAGTATTTCATGAATTTTCTGTTGGTTTTTAAATGCTTGTGTGGTTAAAAAAATATCTGTGAGATTTTATATATGAGTATCATGAACATCTTTGAAACGTGCTTAATACAAGCTAATCATTAAAACTTGTTTACATTGTTGAGTATGAGGATTTTTTGTACAGGACCGGTATGGTAAAATATGTGAGTTGAGGTCTAAACCTAGATAACGGAATAGTTTCGGTAGGGAACAGCCAACAACCACTTTTCTGAACTTGCCCAATTTTTACACCTGATATTTCCTATCCCCAAAATCTCTTGATATTCAACAAAGTAGAGATAAGTGGTGGGTCATCACATTATAATTGTTCCTTTAAATTTTCCCTTGCAATATTTAAATAAAGACGAAAGGGTAAAAGAGGAAACATTTATGTTTTTGTATGCATGTTCATATAGCCCTACGTATAGTAACAAACGTATATAAACCATTGTTATATGGTTCGTTGTAACCTTTCACTTTAATTGAGAGGTTACAAGTCCTTATTGGTTGTATTTAGAAATTTTATAAATAATAAACGAACATATTTAAATTTTTATTGTTCCATTGAGGGAAAAAGCATGAACTCTTCAATGTAGTTTACCCCTAAGGGCATTACAGAGTAAATTTATTTTTTCAAATTTAGCACATGATAAATTTATATATTTTTAATTGATTTCTGCAAACTTTAATTAATTATAGAAATGGACCCATAAATGTCTCTTCTCTTAACCAATGTCTTATCCAAATTTTTTTTCTGTCTATATCCCTTCCACCACCTCATTTACCCCTTCTATCCCTCTTCCTTTCAACATTTATTCAAGACATGCACTTTTCACAGGAAATTTTGTGAGGCTATTCTCGGTGGGATGAAATAAATTAAAATCGGTCACAAAATTCTAGAGTTACCATGGAAGCTCATAAAGTATTTTCAGGGTTAAAAAAAAATAAGTCAGAATCCTGTAAAACATTTGTGAAGGGTTTAGTCATCAGTTTTTTTTATATCCCCAAGCAAAAAGGGAAAGGAGTCAGTATTTTCACCTGAGAGTAAGCCCCCTCCTGTGCCACCCGCTTAGACTGTCGGAAATGTCCGTTTTCAATAGCCTTCGCGTTTCAGAATTGTAAAGTAGTGTCAGAGGAAAGAAATTGGTAAAATGAGCAACAGGCTTTAAGAACACCAGAATTGCAAAGAAGTTTTATAGAAATTAACCGAATAAACGGGGTGCAAAATGGCGGATTCAAAATGACAAAGAGCGTCATAGAAGCACTATGACAAACGTTATCTCATCAAGTTTTATTTCAGAGCACATGCACCTGGGATTCCGAAACCCCCTTCTAGCCTTCTCAATTTTAAGGATCAGGACTGATGTGACCTGACTAGCTTCTTTCCTATCATCTAACCGCCTCATTTCTTTTTCGTTCTACTGTAACTTAAGAAATATCTCCCAGTAAAAGGTCTCCTTTTTCTTTTTTAACTTAATTCATTTTCCCAGAATTAAGAAGGAAATGCTGAGGGTGCATGGTCAAGGGGGGAATTGACCTCTGATATGCGAACTTTGGATACCTGGCATCCTCCAGCCTAAATAGCCTTCTATTGATAGAGCGAGGGGCTGCTTGAGGTGATTATTTATCCACTACTCGTGGGAACGCTAAACCCTGCTTACACCTGAAGAAAAAGAACAATCCAAAAGACTATCCCGGAACTGATCGTGGAAGTTTTCCTTGATCATCACTTACTACCCCAACGGGGAAAAAGTTCTTACTTTGCGGGGGAAAAGTCAAAATGGGAGTGTATAAAATGTTTTTTTAGTAAACATTTGGCACCCCATTACTTTATACGTTTTCAAAAGATTTTTTTAATCTGTTTTACTGCCCAGAAAAACCTTGGAACCACTTTGACAAACGCTTTCTAAGCTAAAAGTTCCTTTTTGTCGTTTTCCCCAAATCAGGATTTTGAATTACTTTTCTGATGCCCAGTCCAGTAAAATGCTCTCCTTTAGTTTTGCTTCACTTAACTCAGGAAAAGGTAAACCAATTGTTTGAAGGCTACTCCTTCTTTATCTATGGCCCTTTACAAAATTTTTCATTAACCCAAGCTTAATAGAAGTGGGGCAAAAGTGGGTTATTTCCTTCGCCTGTTAAATAAGAAGTTCTTTCTGGCAAATCTTTCTTCAAAAAATGCTGGTCAGTAACTCTACTATAAAAATAAGCATAAGAAACAACAGTATTTTGTAAAAGCCACCCAGTAGCATTTAGCCCCATAAGGATTGCTATAACCATTACGTCTTTTTCTCTCTTTTAAGCCTCAGCGTAAGCTATGCCGGCTTCGATGTACACTGGTATTATTATTTATGATAAACTGTTTATCGTGACTATACATGGTGGGACCTTCCCGGGAATTTGAACCCGCGATCTCTCAGTTAGAGCCAAAAACCTATCCATTAGTCTAAAAAAGGGACAACGTTTGTCACCTGAAATTTGCCATTTTAAAACTGTTCAAATTTTATTAGTTTAAAAATAGCCACCATATTATCATAAGTTCTTTTATTGAGACGGAATTTGGCTACTGTAATTGATAGATTTGCATTTTCCCCTTGTAAAGTTACACTGCTTTAAGACTGTATTTTCAAGAATCAATAAATATACGCCATTTTCAGATTTGATTTATTTCAAGCTTTTCATCCTCACAAACCGCCTTCCAACTTATAAACCACTAAAAATGCAACATTTTTTTCTAAAGGAAGTTATTTCTTGTGCTCTCTGCTAAAAGGTTCCACTCTTGTAACCTGGAACCTAGAAGTTCGGCTTGTTACTTAATTGGGCAAAAATTACAAACCAAGTAAATTTAATTTTAATTTTGCCGGATAATATGAAGTTTTTTACTACCTGTCCCGGGTTCGTAGTTAGAATCAACGGTATCATTAATCAGGTATTCGGTTTTATTTAAAACTCAATAACCTCTTTTGCACTAAGATCTAGGGTCTTCAATATCACTCCATTTCATTGGAGGTGTAGGTATCGGCAGCATTCCCCATGAGGAACAAGACCTCATTTCAGAATACACATTAGGATAGCCAATTTGATTTTTTTTTTTTTAATAGCCTTCAGTAATAGGGAAACAAATTAGTAATAATTGAATTGATTACTTGGCTTATGCAAAACCATAGGTACAACAAATAGCTAAAAAACTTCTATTCCTTTTGCATCTATTGAACGAGAGTGACATTGCACTGACACAACAAACATGAGGAACCAATGTTTCTCTTGATCTCCAATCTGCACCCAAAGTACAAACAAAAAAAATGCTTTTTCAATCTTTAGTAATCAGCCTTTCTTTAAACTTTCACTCAGAACCGGCCACAAACATAACAAAACTTATCAGGTAAAATTTACACCTTCTTCGTGATGTACCTGCCATGATGACGATTATAAAAGAAAAACCGTACAATTTAAACAATTTTGATGACCTAAATACAATTTTTAAAGCACTTAAGTAATCAAATATAATCTCTTCTCGAATACTACTGGAAATGAACAAACAATAAAACAAAAAAAAGCTGCCAAATCTCCTTACCACTGGGTGAGCAGTGCTACCAACAGTTTTTTTGGGATTTTAAATAAACGTATTAAATGTAGAAAAAACTAAAATGGATGTAACAAAAAAGGTTACGTGTAGGGACATTTCTAGTTATTTATCTATTATATATGATCTAAATGAGCAACAAAAATGATAAAATGATTCATGTTACAAAAACACTGTTGAGGTGAACAGGATCTCTTCACAGACGAAGACGTGAAGGGGGAGGGGGAGTGGGAGAGAGAAATTCTCAAGCAATAATTTCGACTACCTATTTCTAAACAGCACAAACGACTCCAATGAGAAGGTTCGTAAGTTCTTAAAGGTTCAGAATAAAGACTTTATGGTGGGGAGTGGATCTCCAGTGCAGGAGTGATTTAGGGTAAGTCTGTGCTGCTTTCTCTGGCTATAAACTGTGCCTCAGGAACAAAATTGAAAATAAAGACCCTGGTTCAGCTACAAGTTTGGAAAAATTCAGCTTTAGGTTTGAAAAGGAAAACTCAAAGGATATTGGCAGGCCTCAAAAAGTAGGACGAGAAGACAGAAAAGCCTGAGACATCCACAAGAGAACAGACCAATGCAAAAAGATATTGGATTGGAAGAAGCTGTAAACACATTGGAAGATCTGCTCCAAAGTAACACTTGGAGAACAAGGAAAAAACCAACCTCTCAATCTTCTTGAAGAGAGTCTCATACTGAATTGGACCTTTCGATTTTGGTTAAGGTTAAGAAGGGGGGCACAGTTTCGAAACAATGGAAAAGAGTGATCCCCTATGTGGGAAGGGGGAGATTGTAAGAAAAGATTTAAAAAAAAACGCCCAATTCCAATAAATAACCCCCAAAAACAAAGGCCGCAACTGACATTTTGGGGAAAGAAGATTATTTCATCCGGCTTGGACATAGCCCTAATCCAGGAACCTTGACCCAAAATAAAGGCTAATCAAGAAGCCAAACCGACTCGGGTTTGGGGTTACCTAATTTATTATCAACTGTTAAAAATCAGGAGGCTGTGTTTTGCCCTCAAAATAATTGATGATTTTCCTGTTAAAAAACTAATAATAAAAAGACTTGAATCCAATGACAGTATGTGTTTTCACCCACAAGAGAAAAAGTAAGTCATTGTTGCCTAGTACATTTCCCTAATCCATCAACAAACTGTTCACCAATAGAAGTAGTAAGTCTGCTCCAGTATTGGGGAGAAGAGGATTGGCTCTATCTGCTGGGGGCGGGTCCAACATGAATAAGGGAGGTGGGGAACTTCTCCATTCATCTTCTTTCATCCATGATCTTGAACTGGATAACTATTGGCTAAAACAGGTCAGAACTCACTTTTATTTAAAAAAAGTAAGGCAAGAGTTTGGCTTTACTTTTTAGCGTTGGTTAAGGTTGTATACACCTTAAGCAATGGGCGTAAACGGTATTAACTTAGAGGTCATGTGTCGTAGGAGGGCCTCGTTGTCAGACCATTGTTTTTTTAGGTTTTGACCTAGAGGTGGAGATGGAGGAAAATATAACATAAAAGGGGTTTCTAAATCTATTAATAGGGGAGACAAAGGTAAACCTTAGTTAAAAGTTATTAGAAATAGACCCTATTAGATAAATTTAAATGGAACTGGAAAGTTCAGCTCAAATGGTAGAAAATACCATAATTAAGACCTATGAGAAAAACTGCACTTAAGAAGCAATTGGGTTAATAAAGATGTGCCTTGGTGGACAAGGAGGCTAGAAATACATAAAATAAATTGAGAAAACTCCTCAAACAGGGAAGAAGGATGGGCAAATGGTATCTGTATCAAAATGTCCTAATTGAATAAAAGAAATTAAAAAGAGGTGAAGGGGTTGAAACATCTGAAAATATTGTTAACCATAAACTGCCTTGGCTCTCCGAATTTAACTACTCAAACCCTTTAGTAGTAAATTTAAAGGGAAATTGTAAACAAAACTGACTGTAGAAAGGAGACACTAAAAATTCCTGCTGGAGACATATTTTTCCGGATGAACTCTCTCCTCGGGGTAGGAAAATACACCAAGGTCTTCCAAGCCTAAGTCGTGGCAATTGAAACATGCATCAGGAGCCTCACAAAAAAGGAAGTATAAAAGTGTAGAATACTTTTAAAACCAAGACATCAGTCCAACAGCATTTAAGGTGTTTCAACGCCTGCTCCTTTGACTCAAAGGCAATATGGAAGGCAAGAATGCACAATGGAACTGAAAAAAAAGGAGCAAAGTTGTCTTCGCTGGGTACCGAACCACAAAGGTATTTCCTGGGAATGTAATAGCTGATTTTCTAGCCAACAAAAATTTTTTTAGTTCTATGTAAACATTTACAAATATTCTACACACAACTGATTGGAAACTTGTTGTTTATGAAATTTATTTGTTATGTTTTTGTTTCTTGGTTTTGAATTCTTTTATATGTTTTAATTCAGTTGGTTCTGATGAAGGTTCCGTAAACCTCCGAAAATTAAACATGACACTGAATTTTTGTTTCGTTTTTGGTACACTTAAAAGTACTTAGAAATATTGAAGCTGAATGGGATTAAAAAAGATATATATATATAATAATATAATATATGTGTGTTGTTGGTTTATACACACACACACACACACACACACACACACACAGTCATCACATTCAACCATAAAAACACAAGTTCACACTCCACAAGCAAACAACACACACCAAAAACGCAACCAACAACCACACACAACAAACACACAAACCACCAAACCAACACAACACCCACACAACCATCAACACAACCCAAACACACACACTAACCAAATTCAACCCTCATCACCAACAACCAACACAACTAAACCACAACACTCCAACCACATCCAAACAACCCCAAAAAACCAACACCAAAGACACCTACAACCAAAACCAACACACACCACAAAAAAACAAACACCCCCACACACACAAACAGCCAATCACACAACACAACCACAAACCACAACCAGTTCACAAACACACACAACACAACACAAACAAAGACCAAATCACCAACAACACACCAAACACACACATCACACCCCAACCCACCAAACATCAACCACACACATGTGCCACACACCACCAACACACACACAACCAACAACCACCCAACACGTACAAAACACACAAGGGTTGTTTTTACACATCAACAAACACACACACCACATCACCACACACCCACACACAACCAAACAACACACTAGACACACACCAAACACACACCACCCAACAACAACACCCACCCACACAAAAACACCACACCCAATAAAACCCCACAGTCACACATCCACACAATACAAACAACAAACACATGACAACGTAAACAACACCATATACACACACCAACACCCCAAACAACAACACACCACCCACACAATCAACAACACACCAAACAAAACCAATCCAACCAACACACACACAAACACCATCACACACAACACACACACACACACACACACACACAAAAAACACACACCAAAACCAAACACCAACACAAACCCACACACACAACACACCAACACACACACACAACAACAATCAAACATCACAACCACACAAACAAAACACATTCACACACACAAACAAACAACACAACACAACACACACATTCACACAAACACACACACACACAACAACAACACACAACACACACCACACAACACACCACAATTCACCAAACACACAAAACACAAACACACCAAACAACCCCCCCAAAAAACAACACAACACCAAAACAAAAACAACAAACAACACCACACACACACAAACACACACACACAAAAACAACAAACAACACACAAACACACCATATTCAACACTTCAACACAACACACAACACCACACAAACACACACCAAAAAACAAACAACACACCACAACACACACCACACAACACAAAAACACCACAACACACCCAAAAACAACCCACAACAACCACAACAACACACACAAACACACACACACCAATTCAACAAACCACCAAAACACACACACACACAACCACACCACATCATCACGACAACAAACAACACCCACCTACACACTAACACACCACACACACAAAACACACACACACACACAACACAAAAACACCAACAAAACACCCCCACAACACCAAACCCATCACCACCCAACACACACAACAAAAACCACACACACAACACCAAAAAACCCAACACAATCACCACCACCCAAAGTACAACACAAACACACACACACACCCCACACCACACCCCACCACAAAAACCCAAACAACATACAAACACCCCCAAAACACACACACTCACACAAAAACACAAACACCACACAACACCCAAACATACCACAAACACACCACACCCCCACATACAAACACACACCAACAAAAAACCCACATTCACAAACACAAACCCACACCAAACACACACACGTACAAATCACACAAAACAACTACACACACCACACACACCAATTACACAACTACAGTTCAAAACCACAACCACACCACCAATCACCACACACAACAACACACACACCACACACCAACACACCAACACACACACACAACACAACACACACAACCCCACACAACACACACCATATTAAAATATATTTTAGAATGTAGTAAGTATATAAAAAACTCCAATATATAAAACTTGTTTCCCAAATAGATCTTAAATTATGGAATTACACATAATAGTGTTTGAACAAAAAATCTAAACTGAAAATGGTAACAGCAGTCCATTGACCAAAATATTAAAAATTTGTAGAAAGCGACAAAAATTTTTAATAACATTATTTGAAATAAACAATTCCAACATTTGGTTATAATTAGCAACCAAAAGTTTAAGTATGTTAAATTTAATTACGGAAAACAATTTAAAGTATACAGTAAAACAAATATGGTGATGGATGATGAGACAAAGAGACAAAGTAAGCATTCTAACAGCTGACAGTCATTGCTGTTACTTTTCATAACCTTCGAAATAGAACTTCCAATTGTGTCAGGAGAAGGATAAGAATAGTTTTGTAGCAAACTTGTAACTAAAGATTTATACAATAAATCAGTTTGGTGAATTTGATCAAAGAAATTATTGTACAAGCAATACCAGCACTTAGTTGGTTTGAAAATTGCACAGTGCGTTAATAGCATTAAAGTTACAATCAAGAAAACCCATAAAAAAAGGTCAATAAAAGAATTTACTTAAAGAAAGTTTTTTTAAAATTGACCCTGATCTAGTGAGGGTTGTAAAAGTAAAACAGAAATTAGATGTAGGATTTTAAATTTAACACGTTTCCAAAATTCAGAGTCTAAATTTGAAGAACAAGATGTAAGATCAAGAGTAGAATCACTTAAAAGAAAATGTTTTTAATATGGGTTTTTGGTTTCCACATGACTGGGTGTTCTCGTTGAAGAATGTGTAATCCGAACTTTCTTTGGGGTACTATCCCATCCAGTGTAGGAGACTAAAATCTACTACTACTTTCCTGGCTAAGATGGTCCGATATACTTACAACTGGTCTATCTCTTCAGTAGGTTTTTTTTAGCATCTCGCGCTTCTTCATGCGACTAACGAGACAGACATCTTGAAACGCTACCAAGAATTCCAATTTTTGTTAATTTCATGTTTCAAATTGTATAATGGATGAATCAAATTAAAAAAAAGTCATTATTAATTTATAAAAACTTCTCATCTCTATCAAGGTAAGATCAATTGAAATAATACTTTCTTATTCTTTTTTCACTGCAGCCATGCGGGCTAAACATGATTTGAAATCATGTTACTTAGTTGTACTATAGTAATGTGTTTCAAGCTGAGACTTTTGGTTTGGTTAGTTTGAGTATACGTGAATTATAGTTTGAACTAATTTTACCTGCACGAAACAATGGAACAAACGACGGTTCATAGCACAACCCACAGCTAAATTATTAATTACTATTTGAGGAGACCTTAGGGCAAATCAGTGTAAACACTATTGACTGATCTTTGTTATTACCAATTTCAGTTGAGGTGTCTAAATGTTTGGGGTTTCTTTGCTATTTAGATTCCATAGCCACTGGGTTATTATTAATAACACTGATCATACAGAGGAATCAAATTCATTTACAATTTAAATTTGTGTGAAGTTGTGCAACATTTCTCTAGAAAAAAAACATTCCAAATTTTTGTCTGTCTTGCAAACGGTAAACCAAAAACAAATCAACAGATAAAGTTCAAGACAATAAGGGTAAAACATTTAAATTAACAATAATCTGCTGACAGAGCCAATTTTAAATTAACCGTTAGGGTACAAGCCTGCACTATGACTAACAAGTATCACTATGTCAATGATGGTGGTCCTCTTTCGTAGGCTTGCCGTAAGTCTTCTCCCACCACTCCACTACTCTTCTTCCTTGTTCTCGACGGGCAAAATATTCGGGGATACTGAGTTTTCTCTAGCGGATGCCAATAGTCCAACACCCAGTTGGTGGTTTGACCTCTCTGTCATATGCTACACCACCCACAGTTTGGGCCCTATAAAACACAATATTTATTAGTAGAAACCATTCATGGTTAAAGAATACCCTTCAGGGTTTGTGACGTGTTTTGGAAAAAAACAAATGATCTTGCAAAAAATTCAGGGTAATAAGAACAACTTTAAAAATAATAAAAAACAAAAATAAGTTCAACAAAGAAGATAGTGTGAAATTGTCTAAAAACTGGCAAATGGTGATAAAGAAGCCATATTGATCATAACGTCAGTGGTTGGTTAAGCTTCAACCAATCTCGAGAAAGCTCCGCCCTTTCAACTTGTTATTCTGACTACTTCTAATATTATAGTTTTGGAATAAAATCCGTAGAACGAAGATGGTTCCAAAGCTAGGCCATAATTAAGCAATGAACTGGAAGATTTTGATGATATTTAATATAGTATTTTTGAAAATTGCTTTTCATAGTCTATTATTACATTTGGCCATCCTTAATAGGTCATAGACACGAGTAAAATTAATACAGGACACTCTACAGGTTTGCAAACTTAATTTCCATCATATTTTCTAATGTTTATAACAAATGCCTCCAGAAACCAGATATTTGGTTTTTTAATAATGGTTTGGTCACATCAACATTAAGAATCATAACGAACATAAACAATTTCAGTGAAAATGAATGCTGGGAGTGTCGGTTTTTATTGCTTGACTAATGTTTCTGCTGAAAATTGTCATAAATAGCGTTAAATGCAAAATACTTTAAATCCCACAGATATTTTCTTTGTATCCATTTCCATTCATGGCATTTGTCTTAAAATTTTTTTCTCTTGTCTGTAATGTGCTAATAGTCTGTACATTTTTTTTCTCTGAATTAATGAATGTACCAGTTTTTTATAGCCACTATTTTTAAATTGTTAGGTCTATTTTTCATTTTATAACTTTCTCCTAATTGATTCCATAGCAAACGATGATGTTCCATATAACTTAATAATTAAAAGAAGAGTTTTCCATTGCCCAAAAAACTGTTCTTATTCACAGTTACTATTACAAAATGGTGAACAAACACAAAATTTTTACTAAAAACAAAAAACTCACCAAAATAGATTGTAATGACTGTGATATAAAGCTTCTTTACCAATCTCAACAAAAGTTCGCTCATAGGGTGAAATTTTGGGCGGAACACAATGGTGGGGACATACCCCCATGAATATTGAAGGATCCACACTTATTGAACACCAAACTTTCATCACAAACAATAAAATGTTCATGAGAATGTTCGTCCAGTGGGGACACACTGTCTTATGTCAATTAACCAAAAGATATAAATTTTGGGTAATTTTGTTTCCAATGAACAGGGCTCTTTCTGTTCATACTTTGCAACAATAATAAAAGTAGTTTATTTACATATTCACACTTTTTTAAAAGTTTTTCTTGAGTAAAACATTAAAAAAAGCACATACTTTTTAGCAGTATATTTTTTCTGAGGAAACTTGTGATGAGAATATAAAAGTTTTCACTTCTACATATCAAAGTTCTCATGGAAAAGACCTCAATATCAAATTTAATGTTTGCAGAATATTAGCCTAATCTATATATAAAAAATATATATATATATTTTATATATATATATTATAGTTTTTGTGAGGACCTCTATACATGTACATAAGCGTATTTGTAATCTAGCCATATTCGCAAATTAAAAGAAATACTATAACCCCTTTTTTCACTTTAAGTTACATGATCTTTTAAAATAAACTGTAATTTTACTGTAAAATCAACTAATCTGTATTTTGTAAACTATGAAAATAAAGAACTACACTTCCTAGGTTGCCAATGAGTATTCTGAAAGAGGTCCTTTTCAGTTGCTTCTAACATTGAATTGGCCTTCACTGGGTCCCCTTGCAGTTAACAATTTCATCGAATTTTGCTCTGCCAACATGCTTGTAATGCGAAAATCAGCACTGTAAAAAAATTACAATAAAGATTTAATGTATTTTAAAAAAAAATTTTTGTACATATTCTCAGGGAACTCTTTAGAGATTAATATAACTCTCATTGCAATACAACGGAATTGCAAAAGATACGATTCATGCCAGGTTTTTGTCCCCATCGAGAACTAATCAAGTGAATAAGTAATCAAGTGAATAGAGGGTGGCTAATGGGGTTTGGGTAAGTTTAACATTAAAAACAAAAACCCCAAATGCAACAGTACAATTCAAGGCGGGTTGTATATTTTTAAGAGCTTATTTTGTAATTAAGTCCTCCAACATCTTTTCCTAGCCATTACATGCTTTGCCTACATTCACTCTCATTAGGTACTGTATCAAAGTTTACATTAATTTTGGCAAACGCCAATAGGACTTCGTAATGTTATGGTGAGTGCAGGGGACACAACTGAGCCTTTGTGCTAGTAGTTATTTCCGGGCAGTTTTGTTATGAGTATACATTATTTACATTATTTTTGGAAAAGTGTTTCCCCGTTTTAATAAGCTCTTTCAGTGACATAGTTTGTTTCTGTGAAAATAAAACAATAAATAAAAAAATAAATAATATACTTTTCCCCGAACACTTATAATTTTTAAGAAAAAAATTTACTTTAACTTACACAACATCATCATGTTTACTGTCCATGTATTTAACAATATTGTGTTAATACATATATTATATATATATAAAATATATATATAATATTTTTATAATATAGGGTGTTAATAAAGTACGAGGGATTTAATCATTCCCGAACGATTACAGGTAAGCAATAAAACTTGGTACATCATTTTGCATCTACTTTTGAAGTAACTAAAAATTTTTTGTTATTTCAGGGAGATGATCCGCAAGGAAATTTTAAATGAGAGCATAGGTCGAGTAGTACATCAAACCTACATTTATGTTTCAAACTTTAAACATTACATTTTGAGTTGAATGGATCAGGAAGAAATTTCACTAATGGGAGAAAGTAAAAATTTACATCATGGAAAATAATAATTTGAATATTTAGATCTTTATTAATTTATCTGGTGAAAAACCATTGTTTTAAAGCACAGTTTTTTGAAGTTAATAACTGTGAAATAGAATACAGAATTCAAAACAGAAAGCTTTATTCGTAAACGTCAAGTTTAGAAAGGTGTCAAATACAAAATAATTAAAATAAAAAATCAATACAATGTAATGGAAATCAATTGCCTTTAGTTTTGAAATTTTTTTAAAGTTGTTGCGACAATTTGCATGTTCAAGGAATTCATGATTGTGTAAATTGATTTCTTCAAAACCAGGTCAGCCTTTTTTTAGATTTTTTTTTTTCAATTGTCTTACTCGATAGGTAGAGCATTATATATCTGCTCCAGATATGAGGGTTTCTTTGCGAACAAGCGGCCCCTGTGAGAGGTAAGTTGTAGTCAAGTCCATGTCTTGTGGTTCGACCATGACGATTTTTTTTGGCAAGTTTAACTTAGCACAACATGATGACTTCAAGTATTAAAGAGATGTATTCAGTAAATCTAGGTTTTGTAGCATCTTGGCAGCTGTCCCGTGGTGCAATTCAGCCATTATTCTTATGCCCGTTTCGAAGAACCTGACTCGTTAAGGTTGTTGTTTGAGGAGCTCCCCATGTACAATTCCATATCGGGCCCCTGCTTCAAATATTGCTGATAATTTGGGTGGTTCAGGGGTACTTACAGATTTTATTCTTCTTGGGCAAACAGTTGTGCTCAGCTGATGACACAAAGAAAATAGAAAGCTCCAGGAGAGAGAGTTATCAAGTCAGTCCAAGATGTTTTGTGTAGCAAGAAATTTCAAAGTCATGTGGGATTGTAATTTTGTCCTTGTTTTTTCCAAATTTTGCTGTGTTGATTTTGATTCTTGAAAACTAGGTCGTTTTCTAAGCAATATTGATGGGCCATGCTAACGGAAATGAAGGTGTCAATTTCAAGAAGCTTGTCATTTTTTGAGAGGTGGTCAGAACAGGTATTGCATAATGACTGGGTAGCAGTAGTGTCAATATAATTTGGTAAGTCATGGTAAACAAGATAAACAAAACAGGGCCCAGCACCACTTGAGAACACCCCGAGTCTGTTTGGTGGGGACGTTGCTGTTTTGGTTATTCTCATTAGTTTTTGCTTGTATTGTCACTATTTGTTTCCGGGCACTTAAGTAGCCTTAAACCATGTAGTGCCGTCACCTTAATGCCCAAAGAAACTTTTTTAGCCAAGACCAAATGATGATCCAAACAGTCAAACGCTTTACTTAAGTCAAGAAAGTATGGTGACTTGTTTTTCCCTTTTTCAATGTTATTGATTATGTGTCTATTAATCAATAAGGGCAGTTGGTGGATCTTCCAGCTAGAAAAAACCATGTTGTCTTTCTGTAAGAAGATTTTTTGGTTAGTAAATGGGGTTTTGGAGCCTTTTCAGTACAATTTTTTTTAATACTTTTGAAAATGTTGACCAAGGGATATAGGCCGAAGTTCTGTAGCTCAGTTTGCTACCTTTTTTATGTAAAGGTAGACTTTGATTAATTTCATTTTTGAAGGAAGATTCCCTGAGTCAAAAGACTTGTTTATTAAATTACTAGCGGATGGCAAAGTTCGTAACTGATGTTTTAACCATCCTGATGAAAATTCATCTGCTCCGCAGAAGAGGAAATTTTAAAGACGAATAATTTGAGCACCCTCATCCGGTTTTGTTACTGAAAAAGTAGTTAATAAAAAAAAATCGGTTTTGTCAGATATTTTTTAAATTAGTGGGGTTGTTTGGAGGGTTGTTATTTTTGTGTTTCTTCAGCAATCATGTAAAGTATTCATTAAAAAGTCTTACTATTTGGTCAATATTGCTTATAATCCATCCCCTGTTTAGCCCCCATTTCTGTCCTGATGTTTTTGGTTTGCCCTTCACTGTTGATCACGTCCCCAGATGGTTTTGTTTTATTGCTATTGTATTTATATGACTTCTTCCCCTTCCTCCTAGGTCTTTATTTTTAAAGATGGGCCTTTTTCTTTGGTAAAATCTAGTTTATCTTTGGTTTGTTACTTTTAAAACATTTTTTTCTTGTCCCATCATAAATATTTTTTCTTACTTCTTCGCTTATGGGAATATATTTTTAAATTTCAGCATTTAGGCTTGCACCTTGAGTTTTTAAGGGGACATGTTATATCAAGAGCGAGTAAAGGTGCATCAATTTGAATAACTTTCCTCATTTGAGGTTCCTGGAAAAACCCTTTCCCCAGGTTTGTAGTGCAAGAATTTCTTTTAGACTTGAAGGTTCTTTGCTTTTAAATTTCTCCTTGTGGGGTTTTGTTAGTTTTTTGGGTAGATTTAGAATATTTAAATTTTTGGTGAGTTTTTTCCTGTGTGGTCAGAGAGGCCCGAGCAGAGTATGTAAATTTTAAAGGGCTGTTATGGTCAAGTTGGTGCGACACTCAAGGATGAACAAAAATGCTGGAGATTCTCTTTGGGTGGGAGTTTCAGTCTCGTTATCTGTACGAAGCAAGGAAGTCATCAAGACCCAACTTTTCTCTTCGAACTGTCAAAACCTGTCATGTTGAATCACCGACTGGGAAAAAATACCACTTTTATCATGAGTTCCCGAAAGAAACGGTGTCAGATGGCAAAAGGGTAGGGTTTACGATGCACGGGTGGACGATATCCCCCAAGAATGTAAATGTGTTTTTGTTTGTTGTGTCTTTGACCCTGAATTTCACAAATTAGTCTTCACTAAGATTTTCATGCCAAAACCTTAACTTCGGGTTTAAAACTGTTTGTTTAAAAATAGCAAACACCTCCTTTGAGGTGAGCTTCTCTGCTGAAAGCTGAACAAGAATGAGTTAATTAACAAACCTCCTTAAAAGGTGTTATTATTTAAAATGTTCTGTAATACTAATATGTCAGGGTTTTTTAGTGGTGAGGAAATGGTTAGTCTGTCCCGTTTGTTAGAAAGTCTGTCAATTTTGATGCAGAATTTTAATTTCTTTGCTGTGACATTTTGGTGAATTTTAATTTTGAAGAAGAAACTCAGAAACGCATTTAATGCTTAAAAAAAAACCTTTCAGTATACCAATACCATTTTTCCATTTTTATTTTGAAATAAGCAAAAGTTTTAAATTTGTAAATTTCCCTTTTTAGGGCACTAACTTGACTTGAGATTTCCTGTTGAAATTTTTGGTCCCCCACCAACCCCCCAACTACTCATAGTTGCTTACTATTATTATCGCTGTTGATTTTCCAAACCAAAAATGACAGCTGTGTTTAAAACTGGATTTTTTAGTGAATAATTAAATCGAAATGAATTTACAAAAGTAATATATTAAAAATTAAGAATTTTTAAGTTTAAATATTATTAACTCAAAAAATAAATGAAAGCAGATACAAATATAATTATTGGTATAAAAAAAGCTTATTTCATAAAATTGTCTGCATGACATGTTTTTTCTTTAAAGTTGGAAATAAATATTCCAAAACCCATTGTCCCCGAAGGGAAATTTTTGGGGGT